>NC_143579.1:176828634-176982112 GCF_048544385.1 Mastigoproctus giganteus | reverse complement strand
AGGAAGACCATGAGTGAAAGGCTCCATTGGAGAAGAGACTATCACCAAACTGTGATCTGAAGTGTCTAGAGTACCAGTCATCCTGACCTTGTACTTTGTAGAGTTGTTTGTGAGGAAAAGGTCAAGAGAATTGGGTGTGTAGTTAGGATTATCTGGTATTGTATTCTGATAGGTAAATGAACAGTTTCTGCAAAGTCATTATTAATTCCAAAAGCTTAGCATCTTAAGTCTGTGCAACTAGAAAACTGAAAGCCTGCTGGAGTTTTGAACATTAAAATCACCAAGGAAAATTACCTCACTGTTAGGAAAGTTGCACTGGAGAAAGTCGAGTTTCAAAGAAAAGAAGTCAAAGGGTTCCTAATGATTAGTGGATTTGGGAGATTGATAGAGGCGGTGGTTGAATTTGATAGAATGGGATAGAGAGAGATTTTAAGCCAAAGGAGATTCCAAGTTTCTGAGTTTCTTGCAGTTAATTCGAGCAAACATATGCATAAGTGCTACCTTTGAAGCAAATGGAATTGTACAGTAACTAATTAGGACAACTGACTGATATGAGCAGTGGTTGAAACAACCGATAATTGGGGTTGTGTCAGAACATGTTCCATGTTGTTTGGTATTAAAGTGGGACTTGGTAGACCGTAAGTAGAAATGGACATTGAAGTTTAAACTGAGAACACATATATTTGTCTTCTCAGTTTTTAAAAAGGAATTATCCATTATGAGTGAGGAATTGTCTGTGAGGTTTAGATCTTTTTGCAGATAAATTTGTTCTATTAGTTTACCTATTCAGGATATATTCAGTAATAAAGTAGAGGAGGGGATGTTTTGTAAGATGTAATGAAAGATGCACGATGGAAGAGATGGGGTTACTGAAGCATTGAACACTAAACATGGGTTTCACCACTTCAAGCCTCTAATAAGGAAAGTGTTGGTAATACACCAGTTGATGAGTCTGATAATTCTTTATAACCTAGAGGCATTGCTACTGTTGTAGACTTTATTATATATGCAGATTATTCCTGTTTTATTAAATAGCATTTAATAAAAAGCATTATATTTTCTTCCTGTGTTTTTAATGAACAGTGATGTATTTTTGTATTTCAAGGAATGTCAACATCGATGAATGGAAGATAGTATTTCCTTACAAATATAATTTTGCTGAAGCATTCAGTGAAGAGGTAAAAAAATTTTTTAAATAGTATATTTTAAAATTAATCTAATTCTTTTCTTTTATGACCAGCTGTTATTTATGATATCAGATGGACTACTTTAGTAAAGGTAAAGGCTGATTCACCTAAGTTGAGAAACCTAGTATTTTAATTAAATGAGAAGTGTTCCCTGAAAGAGAGATGACATATGGTGTTTTTCAATATTTGAAGTTAAATGAAAATGAAAGGCAGTGTCATACCTCATGATATTTTGTGTTATTTTTCTTTCAGTTGGAGGGGATGGGGATATATAGTATTGTTGTTATGATGGCTTGATGATACAAAGAAGTGAAAGTTTCTAAATAAAAAAATCCAGTTCTGCTTTCAATTATACCAAATTCTCCCTATTATGACTGTAATGGGCAGTTCATTCCACTGATCTACAATGGTATTAGTAGTGGCAAATGATAGAGGAAAGCAAGCTTATACAGCATCAGCCAAAAAAAAGGAAAAAAAAATCCCACTTCATCTATCAATCCCCTCCAATAGTTTGTCTGGTAGTTCTTCCTTGAATTTATTCAAACTATCCACTTCCACAACAATGGATGGAATCTTGTTCCAGCAATCTATCGCTCCTTGGCTGAAGGCAAACTTCAGCATATTTATTCTTCAACCTTTCTTCTCAATTTTAATTTGTCCCCTCGTGTGTATTCTGAGGAAAAGGAAAAATCCCATCAGCATTGAATTTGCTCTTGCCATTCAGAGCTTTAAACACTTCAATCAAATTACCTTGCAGTTGCCTAGTCTCGAGATGCAATTTGCAGAACTGAATCTTTTCTCGCTAAGAGCAGCCCTTTGTTCCCCTCACTAGTCTCATTGTTCCAATACACTACCAAAAGTAAATTTTCATTAAATCCCGCCCTTTGTTATGTCATAAAAATTTTGTATTTGTACTCCCTGGTTCTCTTCAGTGAAAATATACCTCCCTCATTCATTTTACTGATTCTTGTTGGGGCCTTATATTCCTCTCTCCGTTTCTTCAGTCAGTTTAAAAGGTACAGGCTACCAAGCTTTGCAATCTGCCCTTCTAAGCTGTTCATTTTATGGATATAAAGTAGCACCCTTCACCAATCTGTTGCCCTTCTTTCAACTCTGTCTAGAAGCTCTGTCTTTCTTCAAGTGTAGCCTGCAGACCAGAACACAGTATTCTTAATGAGGCCTTACCATCATCTTATATGAAACGACAATGGCATTAATTTCCACATTTGTGAAGGTCTTATAAATCATAATCAGAATACGATGCTCCCTCCTTGCCACCTGTTTACACTGCATGGAAAATTTCGTATCTGACTGAATCATAATTCCTAAATCTTTTGTCCTTAACCACTTTTAACTCCCCTGCTGATTCACCTAAGTTCGACTTATTTAGGTCCTTAATAAATCTTGCCTACACTATAGAGCACCTGTTTATGATTCTGCTAGGATGTGAACTTGGCTAATCTCACCTCAATCCAACATCCTGCTCTTAAGATTCTTTAGGCTCATACAGAACATCTCCAATTCAAACTCTATATGATGAGACTCATGAACCACTACGCATTATCAGAAGAAAGATGTTATACAAAAGATGAACTACTTAGCTAAAATTAAAAGCCTCTCCATTCATCCCATTTGGCCACTACTACATGATTACATGGTATCAGACTACTACATGGTATCAGATTGCAGTACCTAACAGATTGTTGAATGTTGACTTCCATAATATCCTCAGTGATTTAAGAGATCCGGATCTTCCTTGGATTACCTTCATACTTTCTTGTAATGTTTACCTTGAGCAACGGAGAAATGGGATGCATAGAAAGTATCAGGTGATACATAAGCCTATTGCAGATAAAATCTAGTCTGTAATCAAGTCACAAAGGAGGTTAGGCAGGCAAAGGCAGATTACGAAAAATCTTTGACAAAGGATGCAAAGAAAAACAGCAAAGGGTTCTTTACTTATGTAAGCTTTAAAAGGAAAGGGAAGAATCAGATTGGACCACTTAACATAAATGGGATGACTTTTGATGATCATGCTCAGGTAGCTGATAAACTGAATGTGTATTTTGCATCTACATTCATACATGAAGGGTTATTCAATGAGGGGAATGCCATACATTTTTAAAAAACACTAACAGGGAGCTAAGTGATATTGTAATAACTGAGAGCAAAGTGGAGGAGAAATTGTTGAAGTTAAACATAAAAAAGGCACCTGGGATTGTCGGGATCTATCCAGTTATATTAAAGGAGGCAGCAAAGGAAGTAAGCAAACCCTTAGCCATAATTATGAGAGCTTCCTTGGACTCAGGGGAGGTCCCCATGGAATGGAGGTATGCAAATGTATCACCAATTCACAAAGGTTACACAATTAACTATAGACCTATAAGTTTAACTTGTGTTCCGGGGAAAATAATGGAATCACTGATTAAAGAAGCATTGCAGGATCATCTAGACAAGACTGCAGTAATAGATAAGACACCCCATGAGTTTTTTAAAGGGAGGTCTTGTCTGACCAATTTGATTGGATACTATGATGTGGTCACAAAGGAACTGGATGTCAAAAATAATTTTGATATCACATACTTGGATTTCAGGAAAGCATTTGATACTGTTGCACATGGAAGACTACTGTTCAAATTGGAGAGGTATGATATTAAGGGTAAGTTGCTACAATGGATAAAGGGATGGTTGAGTGGGAGAAGACAGAGAGTGGTAATCAATGGACAAATGTTATTAGCGGAGTTCCCCAGTGTTCGGTGCTGGGCCCATTGTTGTTTTTTGTATTCATCAATGATATTGATGAAGTTAATTCAGGATTAATGTCCAAGTTCGCAGATGATACAAAGGTTGGCAGGGTTATTAACGACAGTAAAGACAGTATGTTACTCCAACTGAATCTAGATAAGTTGGGCAAATGGGCTGAGAAATGGCAACTGAAGTTTAAAATTGACAGATGCAAAGTACTACATATGGGTAGCAGTAATCCAAGAGAAACGTACCAACTGTGTGGTAATGATATATAGGAATTTTGCTTGCAGGGACATGGAGGTGATTATCCCGTTATACAAGGCAATGGGCAGGCCACACCTAGAATAATGTGTACAGGTCTGGGGGCCTCATTTTAGTAAGGATATAGGGTTGCTAGAATGAATACAAAGAAAGTCAACAAGATTGGTGAGGGGGAACAAAGGGGTACAAAGAAGGGCAACAAGATTGGTGTATAAGGCCTTGAATGGGATGAGCAAGCTGAATGCTGATGAGATTCTTCCTCTTGCTCAGATTAAGAACTTGAGGAGCATAGATTCAAATTGAGAAAAGACTTCCGTCTTTTGTTGTGGAAGTTGATAGCCTAAATAAATTTAAGGCTGAGCTAGTCAGGTATTTGGAACAAATGGTGGGGTGAAATGGGAGTGTGTTTTTTTTTTTTTTTGGCTGATGCTGCATAAGCTTGCTTTCTTGCATCGTATGCCTCTACTAATGCTAATTCTGGTGAGTGGTGTTCACACTCTGCTCACCAGAATTATACCCTTCCATAGAATAGTCAACCATAATTGATGGTTGATAACTATCCAATTGTATGTAAGTTGATTATAGGGCGAACACCAGTTGTTGCACAAAAGGAAAATTAGAAATTTAAAGCCACAAAGTGGGAAAAGTATAAATGTTGTGCCATTTTAAAATAAACTGAGATTGTGCCTTTGGATATAGATCCTGGTGTAAAAGTGACTGTCATTTAGCAACAAAAAACAAAAAAGAAAGAAAAAACAATGTAAGGAATCACTTTCATAAGTTTCCACTAACTGAATACTTCAACTGTAAACAAGCAAAGCCTTGAAATACCAGACAGATAACTCAAAATGAGTCAAAATCCACAAACAGATATACTGACATTAACATCATATGGAGGAAATTCAGAAAAATTGCTGGAAAAACCTTGGATATTTCAATGCTGATTATTAAATGGAATACTCAAGACATTTCAGAACCAGAATAGTTCCAAGGATTTACCTTTGAAAAGCTGCCTGCCACTGCCTTGTGTTTCTCTTCCTTCTTGGTTCATGAACAGAAAGCTAAGAAAAAAAAATACATAAATTTACACACTATTTGGAAAATGTCATAATTGGCCTCTTACCATAACAGACTTACACAGAGCATTACATAAATCAAAACAAAGTACAACAAGTCCAGATGGGATCTACTATCAAAGGATGGAGGAGCTCAGTGAAGAGTCACTGATCAATCTGCTATCTCTTTATGATGAAATATTTTTGGAAGGAATCTACCCCACAAGCTGGAAACACTATAATACTGCCTTTTCCAAAATCAGGAAAGGATATTTCAAATCCAGTTAACTACTGTCCAGTTGAACCATACCAATTTACTGACTGAGATTTTAAAATTAATAATACTTAATGAACTAATATGTTTTTTATAACCAAAAACTTCTTAACCGAGATCAGTATGGTAGGAAAGGTAGATCACCAGTAAACCTCTTGGTAAAATCAGAATCTAGAATCTGTATTAGCATTAGCATTACTACAGGCATATGATGCAAAAAGCAAGCTTATGCAGAATCAGCCAAAAAAAAAAAAAAAAAAAAAAACCCCGCTCCCATTTCACATCTCCGTTCGTTCAAAATACCTGTCCAGCTGAACCTTAAATTTACTTAGGCTATCAACTTCCACAACAAGGGATGAAAGTCTGTTCCACCAACCAACTACCAGCTGGCTGAAGGCAAATTTCCGCACATCTATCCTACTTCTGTCTTTCCTTACTTTCAATTTATGCCCTCTCAGGTGATTATTCTGAGCAAGAGGAAGAATCCCATCAGCATTGAGCATGCTCAAACCATTCAAGGCTTTATACACCTCTATCGCGTGTGCCTAATCTCCAGACCCTATAATTTACAAAACTTAAGCCTTTCTTCGTAAGAGCAACCCTTTGTTCCATTCACTAATCTTGTTGCCCTTCACTGCACTCGTTCCAACAGCTCTACATGCTTCTTAAAATGAGGCCTCCAAACCTGTTTACAGTACTCAAAGTGTGGCCTGACCATTGCCTTATACAAGGGGATAATCACCTCCTTATCCATGCTAGAAAATTCCTGCATATCATTGACAAGACACTATGAGGTACTCTTGTAGACCATCTGCACTGCTGAGAAAACTTCATATCTGCCTGCACAATTACCGCCAGGTAATTGTGCAGGTGCGCCTCCGTAGCCAGGTGGGAAGGAGCAGCAGTGCATAGCACACACTTCTTGATTAGACTGGGGTTCGAGCCTGTCACCACCAAATACGGAGAATGCGGAAAGGTCAGGGAATGACCACTGCATATCCCGGAGCAATATGGCCTTAGTTACTAATGCTCCTAAAAACCAAATAACAACAATTGTGCAGGCAGATATGAAGTTTTCGTTCACTGCCACTTTCAGTGTAGTACCACAGAGTTGATATGTCACTCTGGGGTTGCTGCTTCCCATATGTAGTACTTTACATTTGTCACTGTTAAACTTCATTTGCCACTTCTCAGCCCATCTCGTAAATTTTCTAGATCCTGTTGCAGCAGCGTACTGTCATTAGTGTCCTTAAAAAGCCAGCCAACCTTCGTATCATCTGCAAACTTGGACATTAAGCTTGGACATATACCATCATCAATATCATTTATAAATACAGAAAACAACAATGGACCCAACGCTGAACCCTGAAGGACTCCACTGATAACATTAGTCCACAATGAGCAGTGTCCATTGATTACCACCCTCTGTCTTCTCCCACTCAACCATCCCTTTATCCATAGCAGCAATTTGCCTCCAATGCCACACTGCTCCAATTTGTGCAGCAGTCTTCCATGTGCAACAGTACCAAAAGCCTTTCTAAGATCCAAATATATAATATCAAAGTTATTCCCTGCATCCAGTTCTTTTGTGACTGTATCATAGTATCCAATCATATTGGTCAGGCAAGACTTTCCCTTAACAAAACCATGTTGTGTCCGAGCTATAACTGAAGTCTTGTCTTGATGATCCTGCAGTGTTTCTTTAACCAGTGCCTCCATTAATTTTCCTGGAACAGAAGTTAAACTAACAGGTCTATAATTACTTGTGTCGCCCTTTGATCCTCCTTTGTGAATTGAGGTCACATTTGCACATCTCCAGTCCATGGGTACCTCCCCTAAGTCCAAAGAAGCTCTCATAGTTATGGCTAAGGGTTTTCTTACTTCCTTTGCTGCCTCCTTTAATATAACTGGATCGATCCCATCCACCCTGGGTGGTTTTTTATGTTTATATTCAACAATTTCTCCTCTACTTTCCTCTCAGTTATTACAAAATTGTTTACCTCACTGCCGGAGTTTAACTCACATCTGGCATTCTCCTCCCTGAATAACTCCTCATGTGTGAATCTAGATGCAAAATACTCATTTGGTTTGTTAGCCACCTGAGCAGGATCATGAACAGTTGAACCATCAATATCCAGTGGACCAATCTGATTCATCCGTTTCCTTCTAGAGTTTACATAGGTAAAGAACTCTTTGTTGTTTTTCTTTGCATCCTTTGCCAAGGATTTCTCATAATCTGCCTTTTCCTGCCTAATCTCCTTTGTGATTTTGTTACAGACCAGTTTATATCTATCATAGGCTTCCATGTGACCCATTGATTTATATGTATCCCATGCATTTTTCTTCTCTGCCATATGTCTCATTAAATTATCTGACATCCATTTAGGCCTAAACCTTGAACAATATTTCTTAGTTGGCATGTAAAGCCTAGTAGCTTCGAAGATAAATTCTTTGAATGCTTTCCATTTTGAATCTGCTGTTGGTAACATCATCAGCTGGTCCTACCGTATAGAATTTAAATACTGTCTCAGACCACTGTAGTCTCCCCCTTCTCTTCCTTGATAAGATATCCATGAACATGTGATTCTAAATATTTCCACACAGTACTGTAAATTTTCATCCTGCTTAGTAATTTTTATGCAGATCTCAGTGATTTCATTGAGACCAATTTGAATTGTACAGGTATATGAAGGACAGAGTTTTTTATGAAATATTGTTGAATTAAATGAAAATATTTCACAGGAAACCTAAATGATCATTAAAAATATGTTGTGTCATGTTGTGGATATATTTTCAGAATAGATTAGAAAGATGAAAAATAACACTTTCCCGACATGCCATTTTAGGAATTAAAACTGCATTTTTGCAATGCTACTCTTTTTTTTTCATAAAATTATATTAATTTGTTCATATGATTTCCTTTTTAATGTTATTTCTGATTTTTTAGTTATTTTCTGATGCTATTTTACTTTGTAAACTGTGTTAAAATCCATGAGTAAAGTTTAGATATGCTGTTAGATATGCAGAAAGATGAATTTAAAGTAAATTTAGTTTTTCTGTTATAATTTTAGACAGTAAGCATCATCAAGTGGCTGAAGCTAATTCACAGAAGAAAGAAGCAGCCCTTTACACTTTGCAGTCCACTACCTTCAGATATTCATATAAAGTTAAAGGTAATGTAAATATGAAACTGCAACTTGTCTCTTATTTTTACCTGAAAGTTTACTGTTTTTATCACATGAATGATTCAATAGTATAAAATGTTAACATTCGTTGTAAAGTCTGAGGTCTGGTGGCTTCAGAAATTCCCATTTTCTAGAAGGTCCTGGCATAATAGCTGAAATGTTACAGTTTTAAGGATTTTTTTTTTTTTATCTTTTTTTTTTTTTTTTTTTTATCTTTTTCTTTTTTTTTTTTTTTTTTCTGTTAGTTGTTGGCGCATCAGCTTCTGTGGCTATAATTGCACCTCCAAAAGTTTTTGCATTTTACTGTGATCCAAGCCTGACGCGGGATTCGAACCTGCGACCTTTGGGTTGCCAGGCAGGCACTTGACCCAACTGGCTAGCCCGGTCGGCTTTTATTCCGTAATTGTGGAGATGGATATAATACTAGCCGATGCAGTGTTCAGTGTTTCTTCTTTTTTCATTTGAATGTCAGTTACTTATAACTAATTTAAATTACTTTCCAAACATTGCCAGGGAAATATATTGTGCAAGAAGGATAAGTGGAATAGGACCAGGGTATGTCTGCCAGGGGAAATGTAGATGACATTGTAGAGGAGATATCTTTTAAGGGCACAAAATGATATTGATTTTCATGTTGACACTAATGTTATTAAGAGTAGATCAGAGGACTTGCTTAATAAGGCAAATTTGGAAAATAGTCACAAGTTAGGATTGAATTTGAATGTCTGCAATTCTGCCAGACACGATAGGAAGGAGTACATGTTGAGAGCCTTTTCAGTCATTTTGGCTCTTGAGAGAATACGCAAGGCTCATTGGGTAGAACTTTTTTCAGCAAATATTTCGTCCTTGTTAACAGGCGAGACTTTTTACAAAGATGGGATACGTATAAGTAAGGGTGCAAGGATATTTGCTGATGCTATCGAGGCAGTGATAGGTGAGTCAGAAAACTACTTGCTTGGGGATACACAGACTAAAAGGTTAAAAGAGAGTCTCAGGCAGCAGTGAAAGTGATCTTGCACTGCATCTTTGGAAAATGCAGCTGGAAAGCGAGGTGTCGAGGATTTCAGGCACTCAGTCGGTCCTCATGGAATAAGCAAATATGCACTGTGTATTGGTAACTAAGAGTAAGAACAAGTGCATATACACTAATGCTAGCCAGGTAGGTAAAGTGCCTGCCTGGCAACTCAAAGGTCGTGGGTTCGATTCCCACCTCGGGCTTGGATCACAGTAAAATGCAAAAACTTTGAGAGGTGCATTATGGCCATAGAAGCTGATGCGCCAACAACTAATAAGGGAAAAAAAAAAAAAAAAAACCACTAATGCTAGAAGCATTGTAAATAAGTTTGGTGAATTTCATGTACTTGTTAAGTCATCAGATGGAGACATTTTACGGATAGCAGAGACAGTGTTACTGAGACATAAATGATTTTGAATTTGGTGAGTAGAATGTGTACAGGAAGGACAGACAGCATAGGAGTCCTGTCTGTCCTTCCTGTTGGAGGGGTTATGCACTTAGTTCAGAAGCATATTAATGTTTTTGAACTAAATGCGAATTGGGTGAGCATTGCAAGGTTGAGTCAATTTGGTGTGATATAACTGGGAAAACAAAATTAAGAATAGAAGTAGTTATAGTTCTAATGACTGTGATGAGTATACCAAACAGCTATACAGTGATATAGAATGGATTAGTAAACCAGAAAGTCTTATAATGAGGGATTTTAACTTTCCAGATGTAGAATGGAATTTGTTTGTTGGTCACTCACATAATTGCATGACTTGTCTTGCTAATGTGTGAGGAACAAGAGGAAGAAATACCCTTGATCTGATTACCAGTAGTGATTCTACATGCATTAAGAATTTATGCATGTGACAGGTCCACTGGGTGGCAGTGATCACAGTACTAATGTGAAAATTAATTAAAGGCATAACTATTCTCAGGGGTAAAGCTTTTGTTTTCATAATGATGATACAGTGTTCTCAGATGGTTTTAAAATTCTATGCAGTGGGACCATGGATGATGTTACCAACAGCAAATTCTAAATGGGAATACCAGTGGAGAAATGCTGTTCGAGGCTTAGCCCTAAATGGATGTCAGATGAACTACTGAGACAAGTGGCAAAAGAAAAAAGAAGAAGAAAAGTACATGGGATGCATATAAATTCTAGGGTAATTCAGAAGCTTATGGTAGATTATAGACTAATATAAATTAGTGTATGATCAGGTCACAAAGGAGGTTAGGCAAGTTAAGGCAGAGTAGCATTAGCATTAGTAGAGGCATATGAGGCAAGAAAGCAAGCTTATTTAGCATCACACAAAAAAAAAATTTCATACATCCATTCCCTTTAAACTTTTGTACAGTTCCTCCTTGAATTTAACCTATCAATTTCCACAACGAAAAATGGCAGTTTGTTCCAACAATCAACTACCCACTCGCTAAAGGCCAATTTCTGCACATCTATTCTGTAACCGTCTTTCCTCAATTTGAATTTATGCCCCCTCAGGTTTGTAATCCGAGCAAGAGGAAGAATTCCTTGATAATTGAGCCTGCCCAGCTCATTCAAGGCCTTATACACCTCAATCAGATCATCTCGCAGGGTCCTAGTTTCCAGAACTTAAGCTTTTCTTGGTAACACCACCTCTTTGTTCCCCCTCACTAATCTTGTTGCCCTTCCCTGTACTAGCTCAAGCAGTTCTACATCCTTTGTAAAATAAGGCCTATAAACCTGTATGCAGTATTCAGGATGTGGCCTGACCATTGCCTTATACAAAGGGATAATCACCTGCTTTTCCCTGCTTGCAAAATTCCTGTATATTTTTGACAAGACCCCATGACCTCCTCTGGCAGACTGTCTGCACTGATCAGAAAACTTCATATCTGACTACACAATTACTCAGGTCATTTTCATTTTCTACCACCCTAAGTGTAGTACTACACAGTTGGTATGAGGTTACTTCTCCCCATATGCAGTATTTTGCATTTGTGAAAGTTAAACTTTCAGCTGCCACTTCTCAGCCCATCTGCCCTACTTATCTAGATCCTGTTGCAGTAGTACACTGCCATTACTGTCATTAACAACCCTGCCAACCTTTGTATCATCTGCAAACTTCGACATTAAGCCTGATATACCTTCATCAATATCATTGATAAATATACAAAACAACAGTGGACCCAACACCGAACCCTGTGGGACTCCACTAACCTCATGTGAATGTAAATGAAAAATACGCATCCAGATTATATGAGCAGGATCATCAACAGTCGAACCATCAATATCAAGTGGACCAATCTGATTCATCCCCTTCCTTCTAGAGTTTACACAAGTAAAGAACTCTTTGCTGTTTTTCCTTGTGTCCCTTGCCAAAGATTTCTCGTAATCTGCCTTCACATGCCTAACCTCCCTTGTGACTTGATTACAGACTAGCTTATATCTACCATAGGCTTCTGTTTCGCCTGATTATTTATGTGCATCCCATGCATTTTTCATCTCTGCCACCAGCCTCATTAATTCATCCGACATCCATTTAGGCCTGAACCTTGAACAGTATTTCTTAGTTGATATGAAAAGCCTAGTAGCCTCCAAGATTAAATCCCTGAAGGCTTCCCATTTAGACTCACCGTTGGTAACATCATCCATTTATCCCACTGTATAGAATTTAAAAACTGTCTGAGACCACTGTAGTCAACCTTATGAAAACAAAAACCCTTCCCTTTATCCTTGATGGCAGTTACATCTTTAAGTAAATCCCACGCCAGTACACTGTGATGACTGTCACCTGGCCATTCCTTTATCTGAATATTCTTAATGCATGAATAATCACTGCTGATAATCAGATTCTTCTCTCTCTTAGGGTACTCAAAATTTTTTTAGCTGGTGCAGCATAAGCCTCAGGGTTCCTTGCACAATAATAATGAAGGGGTGTGATGGCACAGTGGTTAAGACACTGGGCTACCAGCCTGATTGACCCTGGCTCGAATCCCGCCTTGGTACATTACAAGAGTTGCGCCATTGGACTTGCCTTCCCAAGGCTACAGTGACTGCTGAGGTAGACAATGATGCCATCTAGTGTCACTCACGAGAACTAAAAAAAACCACTGGACGTAAGCTGAAGCTAAACAAAACAAGTCCACGTCCATAGAGGGATGATGTCGCAGAGAAATATTAATAATACTGCATTGAGTGTGGAGCAGGATAAAGTCACTCGCATTCAGGCCTTAGGCAGAGGAGTTGGCTTGAAAAGTTGGAGACAGTTTCCCAAGCAAGACAGTGGAGCAATTGGCTCTGTTCCCCATATGGCTACCACTAGAGAAGGGCAAGACCATCCAGCCCTGCCAACACATGAAGTGGAGCATCAAAATGAATACGTACATCATGTGAGCATACTATGAATATAGTATGAACATAATGTGTGAACATACTGTGGTCTGTCCTCGTTAACAGAAGAGACTGCTTCTACCGAGATGGAGTACACTTAAATAGAAAGGGTACAAGAATATTTGCTGATGCTATTGAGGCAGTTTTAGGTCGGAAAGCTGCTAGTTTGGGGAGGGGATACACAGACTAAAAGGTTAACAGTGGCCGAAGGCAGAGGCAAAAGTGATTCTTGTACTGCTTCTATTACAAGCAGCAGCAGCAGCAGCATGAAAAGCAAAGCAATGGAGATTTCCAGGACTGTTCGGAGTCATAGTGGAACAAATAAATACATGGGCTGTGTTAGGGTAACTAAGAGAAGAAACAGGTGCATGTATACTTGCATGTACACCAGTGCTAGGAGTATAGTTAATAAATTTGATGAGTTTGAAATGCTAGTCAAGACATCAAAGGTAGATATTGTTGGGATATCAGATACATGGTGTCACACAGATATAAGCAGTGCAGAATTGGAATTTGGGGAGGACAATGTGTATGCTGTTAGTTAAGCATAAGCTGAGGTTATGCTGTTAGTTAAGAAACACATAAAATCTAAGGAAGTGCATCCAATTGATGTGGGTGGACAATGCAAAGTTGAGTCTGTTTAGTATGACATAAGCACTGGGAAAGGAAAAATGAGAGTAAGTGTGTGTTATAGGCCTAAGAAATCTGATGAGTATAATGAGCAATTGTGCAGAGAAATAGTGGGCCAGTAAATTAGAATGTTTTATAATGGGGGATTTTAATTTTCTAGATATTGACTGGAACTTGTGGGTTGGTCACTCGCACACTAGCAAGACTTTTTTGGATTTATTGGATGATTGTTTTTTACAGCAGCATGTTCCAGAGGCAACCAGACGGAGTAGTATTCTTGATCTGATTATCAGCAGTGATTATTCATGCATTAAGAATTTGCAGATAAATGAACCACTGGATGACAGTGATCACAATGTACTGATATGGGAATTACTTAAAGATGTAACTACCATCAGGGCTAAAGGGAATGGTTTTTGCTTTCATAAAGCTGACTACAGGGGGTCTCAGACAGTTTTTAAATTCTGTACAGTGGGATTCACTGATGTTGTTACCAGCGCTGAATTCTAAAGGCCTTCAGGGACTTAATCTTGGAGACTTCTAGGCTTTTCATTCCAACTAAGAAATACTGTTCGTGGTTCAGGCCTAAATAGATGTGAAATGAATTAATGAGGCTTGTGGCAGAGAAGAAAAATGTGTGAAATGCATATAAATTATCAGGTGATACAGAAGCCTATGGCAGATGTAATCTAGTCTGTAATCAAGTCACAACGGACATTAGGTGAGCTAAGGCAGATAATGAGAAATCTTTGGCAAAAAGATGCAAAGAAAAACAGCAGAGTTCTTTACTTATGTAAGCTCTAGAAGGAAAGGGGAGAAACAGATTGGACCACTTAACATAGATGGGTTGACTTTTGATGATCATGCTCAGGTAGCTGATAAACTGAATGCATATTTTGCATCTACATTCATACATAAAGGGTTATTAATTGAGGGGAATGCCAGAAGGTTTTCAATGAGGGGAATGCCAGAAGGTTTTCAAACTCTAACAGGGAACTAAGTGATATTGTAATAACTGAGAGCAAAGTGGAGGAGAAATTGTTGAAGTTAAACATAAGAAAGACACCTGGGGTGGATTGGATCTATCCAGTTATATTAAAGGAGGCAGCAGAGGAAGTAAGAAACCTTAGCCATAATTATGAGAGCTTCCTTGGACTCAGGGGAGGTCCGCATGGACTGGAGATGTGCAAATGTATCCCCAGTTCACAAAGGGGGATCGAAGGGTGACACTAGTAATTACAGACCAGTTAGTTTAACTTCTGTTCCAGGTAAAATAATGGAGTCACTGATTAAAGATGCATTGCAGGATCATCTAGACAAGACTGAATTATTGCTGCAGACACAGCATGGGTTTGTTAAGAGAAAGTCTTCTCTGACCAATTTGATTGGATACTATGATGCTGTCACAAAGGAACTGAATGTAAAAAATAATTTTGGTATCATATACTTGGATTTCAGGAAAGCTTTTGATACTGTTGCACATGAAAACCTGCTGTACAAATTGGAGAAGTATTGCATTATGGTTAAGTTACTACAATGGATAAAACAGTTGAGTTTGTTCCACTTTGTATCATCTGGGAGACGACAGAGAGTGGTAGTAGTAGTAGTAATAGTAGTAGTGGCATGTGATGCAAGAAAGCAAATGTATGAGCTTATGCAGCATCAGCCAAAAAAAAAAAAAAAAAATCACACCATTCCCTCCAAATGCCTGTCCAGTTCCTCCTTAAATTTATTCAACCTATCAACTTCCACAATGACAGATGGAAGTTTGTTCCAGCAATTAACCACCCGCTGGCTAAAGGAAAATTTCCGCACATCTATTCTACATCTGTCCTTTCTTAATTGAATTTATGCACCCTTAGGTTCGTAATCTGAACAAGTGGAAGGATCCCATCAGAATTCAGCGTGCTCAACCCATTCAAGGCCTTATATACCTCAATCAGATCACCGCGCAGGTGCCTAGTCTCCAGCCACTGCAATTTGCAGAACTTAAGCCTCTCTTGGTAAGAGGATCCCTTCATTCCCCTCACCAATCTTGTTGCCCTTCTCTGTACACGCTCAAGTAAATCTACATCCTTCCTAAAATGAGGCCTCCAGACCTGTACGCAGTACTCAAGCCGTGGCCTGACCATTGCCTTATACAGAGGGATAATCACCTCCTTTTCCCTGCTAGCAAAATTCCTATATATCATTGACAAAACCCCATGACCTGCCCTGGCAGCCTGTCTGCATTGCTCAGAAAACTTTATATCTGCCTGCACAATTACTCCCAGGTCTTTTTCATTTTCTACCACCTTAAGTGTAGTACCACACAGTTGGTACGTTTCTCTGGGGTTACTTCTACCAATATGTAGTACTTTGCATTTGTCAAGGTTAAACTTCAGTTGCCACTTCTTAGCCCATCTGCACAAATTATCTAGATCCTGTTGCAGTAGCACACTGCCATTACTGTCATTAACAACCCTGCCAACCTTTGTATCATCTGCAAACTTCGACATTAAGCCTGATATACCTTCATCAATATCATTGATAAATATACAAAACAACAGTGGACCTAACACCGAACCCTGTGGGACTCCACTAATAACATTAGTCCAAGAAGAGCAGCGCCCATTGATTACCACCCTCTGTCTTCTAGCACTTAACCATTCTTTTATCCATTGTAGCAACTTACCCTTAATACCATTCTGCTCCAATTTGTACAATAGTCTTCCATGCACAACAGTGTCAAAAGCTTTCCTCAAATCCAAATATATGATATCAAAATTATTTTTCGCATCCAGTTCCTTTGTAACCACATCATAATATCCTATCAAATTTGTCAGACAAGACTTTCCCTTAACAAACGCATGCTATGTCTGAATTATTGCTGCAGTCTTGTCTAGATGATCCTGCAATGCATCTTTAACCAGTGACTCCATTATTTTACCCGGAACAGAAGTTAAACTAACTGGTCTGTATTTACTCGTGTCACCCTTCGATCCCCCTTTGTGAATTGGGGATACATTTGCACATTTACAGTCCATGGGAACCGCCCCTGAGTCCAAGGATGCTCTCATAATTATGGCTAAGGGTTTGCTTAGTTGCTTTGCCGCCTCCTTTAATATAACTGGATAGATTCCATCCACCCCAGGTGCTTTTCTTACGTTTAACTTCAACAATTTCTCTTCCACTTTGCTCTCAGTTATTACAAAATCATTAAGTATCTTGCTACAATTTGATAACGTTCTGCCATTTTCAAACCTTAATAATTCCTCACGTGTGAATGTAGATGCAAAATACTCATTCAGTTTGTTTGCTATCTGAGCAGGATCATCAACAGTCGAACCATCGATGTCAAGTGGACCAATCAGATTCATCCCCTTCCTTTTAGAGTTTATATAAGTAAAGAAATCCTTGCTGTTTTTCTTAGCATCTTTTGCCAAGGATTTCTCGTAATCTGCCTTCACCTGCCGAACCTCCTTTGTGACCTGATTACAGATTAACTTATATCTGCCATAGGCTTCTGAGTCGCTTGATAATTTATATGCATCCCATGCATTTTTCTTCTCTGTTACGAGTCTCATTAGTTCATTTGACAACCATTTAGGCCTAAACCTTGTACAATATTTCTTAATAGGTATGAACCTTTTAGTAGCTTCCATGATTAATTCCTTGAATGCTTCCCACTTAGAATTTACTGTTGGTAACATCGTCAGTTGATCCCACTGTACAGAATTTAAAAACTGTCGGAGACCACTGTACTCGCCTTTACGGAAGCAAAATCCCTTTCCTTTACCCCTGATGGTAATTAAATCTTTAAGTAAATCCCACGTCAGTACACTGTGATCACTGCCACCTAGTGGTTCTTTTATCTGCAAATTCCTAATACATGAATGATCACTACTAATAACCAGATCAAGAGTATTACTTTCTCTGGTTGCCTCTCGAACATGCTGCTGCAGAAAACAATCATCCAATAAATCCACAAATGTCTGACTAGTGTGTGAGTGCCCAACCCACAAGTTCCAGTCAATATCTGGGAAGTTAAAATCCCCCATTATAAGGCATTCCGATTTACTAGCCCACTCTATTTCTCTGTACAATTGTTCATTGTACTCATTCAAGTCATTAGGCCTATAACACACTCCTACTCTTATTTTTGCTTTCGCAGTGCTTATGTCACACCAAACTGACTCAACAGTGCACTGTTCATCTATATCAACTGGATGCACTTCTTTTGATTTTATGTTTTTCTTTATTAACAGCATAACACCTCCTCCCTTCCTATCCTGTCTGTCCTTTCTGTACACATTGTACTCCCCAAATTCCAGTTCGGCATTCCTTATATCTGTGTGACACCACGTCTCTGCTATCCCAACAATATCCGCCTTTGATGTCTTGACCAACACTTCAAATTCATCAAATTTATTTACTATACTTCTAGCATTGGTATATCTATGGACACTGCTGTTCATGGACAAATGTTATTAGTGGAGTTCCCCAGTGTGTGGTGCTGGGCCCATTGTTGTTTTGTGTATTCATTAATAATATTGAGGATGTTATATCAGGATTATTGTCCAAGTTTCCAGATGATACAAAGGTTGGCAGAGTTGTGAATGACAGTAAAGACAGTATGCCACTCCAACTGGATCTAGATAAGTTGGGGAAATGGGCTTAGAAGTGGAAACTGAAGTTTAACATTGGCAAATGCAAAGTACTGTATATGTGTAGCAATAACCCAAGATAGATGTACCAACTGTGTGGTACTACACTCAGGGAAGTGGCAAATGAAAAAGACCTGGGGATAATTTTGCAGTCAATATGAAGTTCGCTGTGCAGTACAAATCGGCTGCCAGGGCAGGTCATGGAATCTTTTCAATGATATATAGGAATTTTGGTAGCAGCGACATAGAGGTGATTATCCCATTGTAGAAGGCAATGGTCAGGCCAAACCTAGAGTACTGTGTACAGATCTGGAAGCCTCATTTCAGGAAGGATGTAGAGTTGCTAAAACAAAGAAGGGCAACAAGATTGGTGAGGAGAACAAAGGGGTGCTCTTACCAAGAAAGGCTTAAGTTCTGCAAATTGCAGCACCTGGAGAGTAGGCACCTGCGAGTTGATCTGATTGAGGTGTATAAGGGCTTGAATTTGTTGAGCAAGCTGAATGCTGATTGGATTCTTCCTCTTGCTCAGATTAAGAACCTGAGGGGGGCAGAGATTCAAATTGCGGAAAGACAGTTGTAGAATAGATGTGTGGGAATTTGCCTTTAGCCAGCGGGTGGTTGATTGGTAGAACAGACTTCCATCTTTTGTTGTGGAAGTTGATAGCCTAAATAAATTTAAGTCTGAGCTGGACAGGTATTTGAAACGAATGGAGGGGTGAAATAGGTGGGGTTTTTTTTTTTTTTTTTTTTTTGTCTGATACTGCATATATTTCTTGCATTGTATGCCTCTGCTAATGCTAATATGGGTAATAATAATATCAATGTATATTGAACCATACATTGATGTTTCTTCAGTTTTAAGCAGCCTAGTAAATTGGAGAATACATGATTCTTGATGCAGAATCTGCCACAAAGTATGATACTTTTTATATATCTAGAGAATTTATGAGGCTTGATAGTTAAAGTAGATTTTGACTTGAAAGTGTAATGTGTGATTGCACTGAAAATGTAGAGAACCAGGACATAATGCATACAGATGAATTGGTAGATTTCATTCAGAGTACGTTGTTTAGGGAGGTCTGTTTGATGGAAGAAATTGCATTAGAAGCTTATCTTGGTGGACTGAGGACCTTAATGAACTGTAGAGGTTGGTGTGGAAGGCTAGGAAGGAAACTCTTGCTTGAAGGGGGGGGGGGTAGGAATTTTTCCTCAGTTAATGAAGAATGCTGTTTTGAGAGTAATTTTTAAGAACCAGAAAAGTCTCTGAACAAATTTAGCTCATATCGATCTATAGCATTTTTAGCTATACTGGGCAAAGCCCTAGAAAGACTCATTATGTTTAGATTTATAAGACTAAAGATTGTACAGATCTAAGCAGTTGGTATCTAGTAAGCAGCACAGTTTCAGAAAGCCCTTTGTACTGAAGATACCATTTGTAAATTAATATCATTAGTTAATGAATAACTGGTCGATATGTCCTGGGTTTTTTTCATGGATTTTAAGAGTGCATTCAATGCCCTATGATGGGAGAGTGTCCTTTGAAGGGGAGCTAAAGTTGTCCTTTGCCTAGGTAACCTGTAGTCCATCTTCTGGAGTTATTTCTTGGACACTTCACACAGTCACTCTACCGAGTGGCTGTGAGAAATAGATTTATGGAGGAGACATAAACTCATTGAGCAGGACAACTATCTGCAGGTTTTGATCCTGGGCCCAACCATGTAGATTCAGTTCTCAGTGAGTTCTTGGAGTGAGGCCATGAAATATATGTTGACAACTTGACTTTTGTCATCTACAGTCAGAGCAGAAAGTAGTTGGAGGAAAGGGCCTTGGTTTTGCTGGCTAGGCTCTGTTTATGGATTGATTTTCATAAGCTCAGGATTTTTGAATCCAAGAGTGTAATATTGTTACACTCTTTAACTTCAAAAGAGACTGAGTGGCCCCACTTCTCCTACTAATTATGTTGTTTGAGTTAGCTTAATGTAACTTATTTATTTATTGTTTGATATTTTGGAATTGATTTGCAAATGTCTTTAATGTTTATGTATTAAAGTTAAAATTTAAGATAAAGTTTAATGTGCCTGTGGGGTTCTACCCAGGAGATACACTTAAGATAAAGATTTCTCAAATGATAGTGTACTTCAGTGGGCATTGTTCTTTTGAATTGGCATCTATAATTCAGATTGGTTTGGAAGAGAATTTAATACTCTTCCAAACCAGTCCAAACTCATGCTGCATCGTGTCTGCATCCACTTATTGTCCAACTTTGAAATTATAGAACAAACTTTATAATGTACCTCTTTAAAATTACAATCTACAGAAAGTACAGTCTAGTGTCAATAAGTGTCTTCTGTCATTTTGGCTTTCACTCCATTCTGAGTATGAAGTGATACATATACTTAAACTTCAGACACAAAAGGTTAATACCTTTTGTGTCTACTCCAGACACAGTTTTCATTGAAAAGAAAATTTCATCAAAAAAAAAGGGTTTGTACTAGGCATGATTCCCAGAGCTTTGAGAGTGTGCATTCCCAACAACTTCAAAGAGGAACTTAAACTTATTAAAACTGTCTTCATTTTTAATAAGTAATCAACTGATTACTTATTAAATTTCTAATCAATTTAATGAATAAATTGATTACAAATTTGTAATCAATGTCATTAAATTCATTCATGGAATTATAACAAGCATTATAGATAATTTTAATAAACATTCTCTATTTGCATAATTTCCTCATACTGTTCAAAATTTATTTTCCCCTATTACCCAGAGATAGGTGACACTTTTAGCAGGATAGTAAAAGGGCACAGTGTTAGTTTACACTTTTGAGGAAACAAAAATCTTAAGCAACTTCAAAAGCCCTTGTCCCTCTTTACGTGGCAAATGACAGATGTAATGTACAAGCCAGATTGTAACGCTAAGAAATGCTATGTGCAGTAGATTGTGTGAAAATTAAAAACTAGTATAAAGTCACATGGAAAGAGAAAACATCCTACTTAGTGTGATCTTGCATACCATATAATTACTGAAACCATGGCTTTAACATATCCATCCCCAAAGCCCTGAATGATATACACTCTCACAAGAGGAGGGACTTTGTGGAAGCCTATTACTATTAAATGGATTTCTGCAAGACTGTCAGTAATAATTTCTATCCCCCCCCCCCACACATCATGTCTAAATCTGTTCAGGAAAGAGGCTTCCAGCCAGAGGCTCTTCTCTGCACAGGGTGGCCGTATTTTGAAAATGGGTAAGTGGGACAACTTGAAACGAAATGTGTAGTATAGCATTTTTTCTTTCAAAAAAGTAAAAGAAAAATATAAAATTACAATTAAAATACATTTTTTATCAATCAACTATCATAATATTTATCAGTTATGATTTTTGTTAATATGTATTTGTCCTATACAAACTATAATATTATTTATAACAGTTATTTTAAAAATAGGGAGAAAGACTACTTTTACTTTTTATATTTTTCTTTAGATTTCGCTAGTTTTACAATTTCTGCTGTTCACCCATTACGTTCTGACTCTCTAAGTGGTCTGATAACTTCTTAGTTATGCAGCTGGTCAGGATCTTGTAAATCGTTGGGAGGCATGTGATTGGCCTGTATTTCACTGGGTTCTTGTATCTTCATCTTTAGGCTTCAGATATGTGATGCCTTCAATGAGAAACTTCGGGATTGTCTCCAGGTGCCTTATCATTTGAGTGAACTGCTCTGCTAGGTGCTTGTGCGTGCAGGTGAGCTTCTTGTGCCAGTAGTTGTGAATGTTATCAATTCCTGGGGTTCACCAGTTGTGGGTGTTCCTGATCGACTGTTTTACTACTTCTTCTCGAATCTCCCACTCTCTCATCTCTTGTACAAATTTTTACGTCCTTCATTTTCTTCTGTCCAGGGTGCTCTGCTGTTAGGTCTCACTTCACTCCTCCAGATATTTCCCCAGAAATCTTCGATCGTCTTCTTCTCAGGTGGTCTGTTTCCTGCTTTCTCATGTCCACCCAGTTTCCTTTAGATGGCTCTTTGGTCCTCATCGAAGATTTGGTTGTTTATTTTCCTCTGGCAGCTCTCTTTGTATCGATGTAGTCTCTTGCTGAGTGCAAGGAGGTTCTGCTTCAGTGTGTCCAAGTATTCTCCTATTCTCTGATTTCTGGTCTCATGTTTGCTGTGGATGCTGTCTCTCTTGAGGATGCTCTTCACCTTTCCAATCAATTTCTTACATCTATTACCCTGTTTGTACTGGGTCAACTGACCTATCTTGACTCTTAATTCTTCTATCTTCTGCTGAAGTCTTCTTTCCCAAGCTGGCAGTTCCTTCTGTTTTTGGTTTTTCTGCTGCTGGTCTCTCGGTTTCTTTTCCATTAATTCTAGTGGCTGCTATGGCAGCACAGTATACGGCTGTGTAGATAGCCTCCAGCGTTGCACCATTGTTGTCAAGGTAATGTGGCATTATTTGCCGATTGTGGTGGTCTGTTACTCTCCACAGGATTTTAATCGGCCTCTGCTTGGGTATCACGTGGGTTCTTGTGGGGTCCATTCCTTCGAATTCTGTTAGGGCCTTCTTCCACTCGTCTTCTATTCTGGATAGCATGACTTAGTCTCTTTCCACTTCAGCTACTCTGGGTTGTATTTCTTCTTGCTATTGCTCCTCTGGTTCCATGGTTTGCTGTTCCTCCTCTGGTTCCATATTGACCATATTCTTTGTGCTTTGTAGCAGATTGCTGACAACTTGCTTGTTTTTTTCCAAGATGGCAGGAGCTATTAGGTTCTTCGTGACGATGGTTCTTCTTTGGTCTGCTAATCTCTGTTCGGTGACCTGAATATCTGGGTATCGTTCCAACCACTTGGTATGTAGTCGCAATCTGTGCATTGTCATATCAGTCTCTAGCCTGGTTATTTCATAGTATGCTTGCATGATGTACATATTCATTTCGATGCTCCACTTAATGCGTTGGCATTTTCTTCCTTCCTGGGTGGTCACTAGCGCAGTTGTGCAGGAAACACTTCCAGTTGGTGGGGCTGGATGGTCTTGCCCTTCTCTTGGTGTAGCCTTACAGGGGACAGCGCCCCTTGCTCCACTGTCTTGCTCTGGAGACTTGTCTCCAACTTTTCGAGCCGACCCCCTCTGCCTAAGGCCTGAATGCGAGTGACTTTATTCTGCGACATCATCCATCTATGGATGGTGGACTTGTTTAGCTTTGGCTTATGTCCAGTGGTTTATTTATTTATTTAGTTAGTTAGTTAGTTCTTGTGAGTGACACCAGGTGGCGCTACTATCTGCCTCAGCCGTCGCCCCGACCTTGAGGAAGGTAAGTCCAATGGGGCAACTTTCCCGATGTTTTTATTTTATTTATTTATTTTTTTTTTTTTTTTAATCATTTAATATTATTATATTGGTCTCCTAGCGACATTCGCTTCCACCAATTCAGAATTTGAACCCGGGTCCTTCAGGCTGATAGTCCAGTGTCTTAACCACTGGGCCATTATAATTATTATTATTATCATCATCATCATCATCAGCAAAAGATATATATCAGAACAATAGCAATATCCCAATCTACATAAATGACCACTTAACAGCCCACCTCAAGCAATTGTTTTGGGAAACAAAGCAATTAATAAGAACTCACAGTTACAAATTTTTATGGCTAAAACATGGCAAAATTTATGTGAAGAAGAATGAATCTTCAAGAGCCATTAGAATTCAGAGTTCAAAGGATTTGCAGTTTATAAAATAGACTCTTTTATTGTGAATAATTGAAATTTCCAGAAATCTAGATTTAAGGTAAAATTAAGACATCAGGTATGCTTTTTGAGGAATCACAGATTTTCAATTCACCTTTACATTTTATAAATAATCAAAATATTCAAGCTCTTATAATTGATAAAAAACAGTTCTTTATGGTAGCTCTAAATATCAGGTCACTAAGAAAAAATTGGTTTAACTTCTTGCAATATATAAATGCAATGAAAGAATATATCTCATGTATAGTTTTAACAGAAGTTAACATAAAAAGTGATGAAATTTCCAATTATAACATACAAGATTATGATAAGGTCTATATATTGAGAGAGTTGAGAAGGGGTTGAGGAATAATAATATACTATAGAACATGCTTTAGGGCAATACAGGTTTACCACTTAACTCAGTCTTGTGAAAACTGCTGTGTCAAATTATTAGGAGAAGACCCAGAAAACACATTCATGATTTGTGCTTTTTACAGGCCACCATCAGATTCAATAAACAGCTTCCTAATAGAATTAGAAAACATTATTTTGCAATGGGACGACATAAAAACAGATAAGACCATACTAGTAGGAGATTTTAATATTAATTTGCTAACCGATGGAACTGATAATGTGATACCCAGATACTCTGCAATCTTAAACAATTATGGATTTGAACATACCTTATTTGGAATAACTAGGCAACAAAGGATGCAGGGTAATAGAACAGTCAGCTCTTGTTTGGACCACCTAATTACAAATATAAAGTTGAAGTATGCTAATTCTTACATACTATTAAATCAATTTTCAGATCACAGAACATGTATACTAATAGTGGATATGTACTCGAAACTACATCCATCTGAAGATATAAAATTAACAAATGTTACGAAGAAAAATTATTTATCAACAGGTAAACTGAAACAGAACATAAATAATATGTTAATACAAGAGCAAATATCTTACACAACAAATGTAAATGTCTTTTCAAATAAGATAATACAAATTATAAACAATTCGAGGTTTAATACCGAGAGAAAAGTTAATCACCCAGCCAACAACACAAACACTGGGAGTAGCAGAATTAAGCTTAGGAAACCTTGGATGACTAAAGAAATAGAAGAACTAATGGTACAAAGGGATAAATATTTCAGGCAGTATAGAAATTGTCCATCAAAGAAAGAACATTATCACAATTATAAAACACTCAGAAATAAAGTGACAGGTATGATAAAAAAGCAAAAAAACACTTATTACAATCATCTTTTCATGGATAAGCAGATAACACAAAAGGATAAATGGAGCATTATAAATAACATGTTAAGTACAAGGAAGAAAAAGTCAAGAGGAAACCAAATTAAAACACTAGTAGAGCAGATTTCTGGTGCAAACAAACAATATGAGGCTGCAAATAGGTTTGCCAAAGCTGTATTAGATTTCAACAGATATTTAATACATTATTGCCAAGATTCCTTTACTCAACAAGATAGGCTTCCTCAGATAATGAACTCTTGTGTAGTCTTAGCTCCACATTATACTGGGATTCTTAAATTATAGAACAATTAAAGAACAAGAAATCTTACGGACTGGACTGTATTACAGTAACCGAGATAAAGGGAAACAAAGAACAGTTCTCTATTCTCTTGATAGAGCTAATAGCACGGATGTTAGAGTCGGGAAGCTATCCTACAAATTTACTCTCATTTAAGGTAATTCCTATATATAAAAAGGGACCACCTGATGACTTTTGCAATTACAGACCAATAACAATACAGTCAATTTTAAATAAGATAATAGAAAATTATATATTTTCCCATATAAGCAAATATTTACATCAATCTGGACTGTTAAACAACTCTCTATTCTCATATCAGAAGGGCAAGAGCACAGACATTATTAGAGAACTTAGTAGACTCTCTAAACTTACATTTAAACAACAATAACTTCATATTGATTTTATTTATAGATTTGACCAAAGCATATGACCTAATTGATATCCCAATATTGCAACAGAAATTACTGAAATATGGTATAAGGGGAAGACTCAACTCCTATCAAATTATTTAACCAAGAGAAAAATAACAGTAGAAGTAGAAAATACAAAGGGAAAATCTTATAATGTAAAGAGAGGAGTACCTCAGGGCACTCATGCTGGGCCAATCATGTTCAACATCTATATAAATGACATATTTGAAGTAATTAAGAACTCCTTTATAAAAATTTATGCAGATGATATAATCTTATATACAATAGGAAAGAACCTAACAAAAATGGAGAATGATTTACAACAGGATGCAATACATTTACAAACTTGGTTGCATGATAATAAATTGATACCGTAGGTTATATACCGTACTAGATAGCATTAGTTGAACTTCGTTAGCAGTTAAATTGTACGTTTAAATAAATACATATAACGACTTAGATTACAAACGTAATATAATTAATAACATAACATAATTAATTAATAAATTAATAGAATCATGACTCAGACCAGAGCAGCAAAGCAAAAGGCTCAAGCAAATGGAAGTGCTGTGGCTCAGAGTAGAACTGAGGGGGGCAGTTGTCCTCTGACTCACAGCCTTATAAAATGCACTGTTTGCTTGATGTTTGCAGAGCAATCGGGTACGGGACATGATACTGCCAAGGGGGATGTCTTTGTGTGTGCGCGATGCAAGGAGTGTATCGATATCAGGCAACAACTCGGCGTTCTTGTGGGCCTATATGAGAGCTTCAAGGACAGGGTGGATGCCCTCGAAGAAACTAAATTGAGGGGCCCATCAAGCTCTCAGCTGCCCACATCAACGCCATTTGGGCATCGCGTGACACAGAGACAACCCCTAAGGCAGAATGCGCTGGTCCCGAAGGAACTAGTAGTTGTTGGTGACTCTATTGTCAGGAAAACGAGGAACATGCTTTGTAAAAAAGATAGGTGGAACAGGACCAGGGTATGTCTGCCAGGGGCAAAGGTTGATGACGTGTAGAGCGAATATCATCTTTTAAGGGCACAAAAGGTGATATAGTTGTACACGTTGGCACTAATAATATTAAGAGTAGGAGACCGGCAGAATTACTTAACAAGTACAGGTCACTGTTGAACAAAAGCCGAGAATTAGGGTTGAATTTGAAAGTGTCTGCAATTCTGCCCAGACACGATAGGAGGGAGTATATGATGAGAGCCTTGTCGATCAATTCGGCCCTGGAAAGATTGTGCAAGGCTCAAGGGGTAGAATTTTTTTCAGCCTGGACTGTACTTGTTAACAGGAGAGATTGCTTCTACAGGGATGGGATACACTTAAATAGAAAGGGTGCAAGAATATTTGCTGATGCTATCGAGGCAGTGTTAGGTGGGTCGGAAAACTGCTAGCTTGGGGGGAGACAAAGACCAATAGATTGACAGTAGCCACTGGCAGAGGTGAAAGAGATTCTTGCACTGCTTCTATTAGAATGAGCAGAAGCCTGAAAAACAAGATGCATGGTATTTCAGAGACTGCTGGGAGCCATTGCGGTACAAGTAAACACATGGGTTGTGTTAGGGTAGCTAAGAATAGAAACAGGTGCAGGTATACTTGCGTGTACACCAATGCTAGGAGTTTAGTAAATAAATTTGATGAATTTGAGGTATTGCTCAAAACATCGAAGGCAGATATTGTTGGGATATCAGAGACGTGGTGTCACACAGATATAAGGGATGCAGAACTGCAATTTGGGGAGTACAACGTCTACAGAAAGGATAGACAGGATAGGAAGGGAGGAGGGGGGGTTATGCTATTAGTTAAGAAACACATAAAAACCAAGGAAGTGAAGCCAGTCGACATCGCTGGACAGTGCAGTGTGGAGTCAGTTTGGTGTGACATAAACATTGGGAGATCAAAATTGAGAGTAGGAGTGTGCTATAGGCCAAATGACTCTGATGAGTATAATAAGGAACTGTACAGGGAAATAGAGTGGGCCAGTAAATCAGAGTGTCTTATAATGGGAGATTTTAATTTCCCAGATATTGACTGGAATTTGGGGGCTGGTTACTCACACACTAGCAGGACTTTTGTGGATTTATTGGATGATTGTTTTCTACATCAGCATGTTCGGGAGGCAACTAGAGGGAGTAATACTCTTGATTTGATTATCAGCAGTGATTCTTCATGCATTAAGAATCTGCAGATAAATGAACCACTAGGTGGCAGTGATCACAGTGTGCTGAAGTGGGATTTACTCAAAGAGGTAACTACCATTAGGGGTAAAGGGAAGGGTTATTGCTTCCGTAAAGGCGACTACGATGGACTGAGACAGTATTTAAATTCTATACAGTGGGACCAACTGATGATGTTACCAACAGCAAATTCAAAATGGGAAGCATTCAAAGAACTTATCTTGGAAGCTACTAGGCTTTACATACCAACTAAGAAATATTGTTCAAGGTTTAGGCCAAAATGGATGTCAGATGAACTAATGAGGCATATGGCAGAGAAGAAAAATGCATGGGATACATACAAATTAACACATGACACAGAAGCCTATGATAGATACAAGTTGATATGCAACCAAGTTACAAAGGAGGTTAGGCAGGCGAAGGCAGATTACGAGAAATCCTTGGCAAGGGATGCAAAGAAAAACAGCAAAGAGTTCTTTACTTATGTAAACTCTAGAAGGAAGGGGATGAATCAGAT
Organism: Mastigoproctus giganteus; assembly: GCF_048544385.1. Taxonomy (NCBI): domain Eukaryota; kingdom Metazoa; phylum Arthropoda; class Arachnida; order Uropygi; family Thelyphonidae; genus Mastigoproctus; species Mastigoproctus giganteus. The sequence goes on along the minus strand of NC_143579.1, from coordinate 176,953,360 downwards.
TGGTCCACTTGATATTGATGGGTCAAGTGTTGATGATCCTGCTCAGGTAGCTAACAAACTAAATGAATATTTTGCATCGACATTCACACATGAGGAGTTATTCAGCGAGGGGAATGCCAGAGGTGTATTCAACTCTAGCAGTAAGCTACAGAATCTTGAAATAACTGGGAGTAAAGTGGAGGAGAAACTGTTGAAGATAAACACAAGAAAGGCACCCGGGGTGGATGGGATCTATCCAGTTATATTAAAGGAGGCAGCAAAGGAAGTAAGCAAACCCTTAGCCATAATTATGAGAGCTTCCTTGGACTCAGGGGAGGTACCCATAGACTGGAAATGTGCAAATGTGACCCCAATTCACAAAGGAGGATCAAAGGCTGACACAAGTAATTATAGACCTGTGAGCTTAACTTCTGTTCCAGGAAAATTAATGGAGGCACTGGTTAAAGAAGCATTTCAGGATCATTTAGACAAGACTTCAGTTATAGCTCAGACACAGCATGGTTTTGTTAAGGGGAGGTCTTGCCTGACCAACTTGATTGGATACTATGATGCAGTCACAAAAGAACTGGATGCAGTCAATAACTTTGATATTATATACTTGGATCTTAGAAAGGCTTTTGATACTGTTGCACATGGAAGACTGCTACACAAATTGGAGCAGTGTGACATTGGAGGCAAATTGCTGCTGTGGATAAAGGGGTGGTTGAGGGGGAGAAGACAGAGAGTGGTAATCAATGGACACTGTTCATCGTGGACTGATGTTATTAGTGGAGTCCCTTAGGGCTCAGTATTGGGTCCATTATTGTTTTCTGTATTTATAAATGATATTGATGATGGTATATCGGGCTTAATGTTCAAGTTTGCAGACGATACAAAGGTTGGCAGGGTTGTCAAGGACACTACTGACACTATGCTGCTGCAACAGGATCTGGAAAGGTTGAGCAGATGGGCTGAGAGGTGGCAAATGAAGTTTAACATTGACAAATGTAAAGTACTACACATGGGAAACAGCAACCCCAGAGCAACGTATCAACTCTGTGGTACTACACTGACAGTGGTAGAGAATGAAAGGGACTTGGGGGTGGTTGTGCAGGCAGATATGAAGTTCTCTGAGCAGTGCAGACGGGCTGCAAGAGTAGCTCATGGAGTATTGTCAATGATATACAGGAATTTTTCCAGCAGGGATAAGGAGGTGATTATTCCATTGTATAAGGCGATGGTCAGGCCACACCTAGAGTACTGTATACAGGTCTGGAGGCCTCATTTCAAGAAGGATGTAGAGCTGCTGGAACGAGTACAGAGAAGGGCAACAAGATTAGTGAATGGAACAAAGGGGTGCTCTTACGAAGAAAGGCTTAAGTTTTGCAAATTACAGTGTCTGGAGACTAGGCACCAGCGAGGTGATCTGATAGAGGTGTATAAAGCCTTGAATGGTTTAAGCATGCTCAATGCTGATGGGATTCTTCCTCTAGCTCAGAAAAATCACCTGAGAGGGCATAAATTCAAATTGAGGAAAGACAGATGTAGGATAGATGTGCGGAAATTTGCCTTTAGCCAGCGGATGGTTGGTTGGTGGAACAGACTTCCATCCCTTGTGGTGGAGGTTGGTAGCCTAAATAAGTTTAAGGCTCAGCTGGACAGGTATTTTGAACGAACAGAGGGGTGAAATGGAAGTGGGTTTTTTTTTTTTTTTTTTTTTTGGCTGATGCTGCATAAGCTTGCTTTCTTGCATCAAATGCCTCTACTAATGCTAATGCTAAATTAGCACTCAGCTTTGAAAAAACGAAATTTTTGGTAATAAGACTTCCTCATCAAACCTTGGACATTCAACCCTCTATCAAATTGCACAAACATGATTGCCTACATGATCAGAATTTCAAGAATTGCAAATGTCTAACTGTGGAAGAAGTTTCAAATCATTGTTACCTTGGGTTATGGATTGACTACAGTCTAAGTTGGGTAATGCATATAACAAACTTGTACAAAAAAATGAGATTTTATGTGTACTTTTTCTACTACATTAAGAATAAGTTAAATCTTAGAACAAAAGTAACCTTATTTTATGCATTAGTGGACTCCCAACTCAATTATTTAGTAAATATATGGGCACGAGCAAATAAAACAGAAATAAGGGCAATAAACAACTTAATGAATAGGATTCTGAAACTTTTGATGGGGACAAACTCTTGGAATGACCTGAACAAGAGAAGGCAATTTTTGTTGAAACATAAAATACTGTATCCAGTTCAAAAACTGAAGTTAAATCTATTCTTAAAAAATCTTAACACTATTTTTGAAGAGTCGAATCTGCAAAGAAATGTCTCTCAAAATTTAAGGAACCCAAAAGCAATTACTTTGCTTCACCCTAGGATACTAAATAGATTTGGAGATAGGCACACAATGAATATAATAAACAACTTGTTGGCTAGCATTGATTTCAGGCTCAGGAGAAGTTACCCCATCTCCAAATTAAAATTCCTAATAAGAAAATTCTTGATACTCAGTGACACAGTAGATTAGAATTGATATGCTGATAAACTACTACCTCTGTTTACAGTGTGGAATATACTATGTGTAGTGACTTCATAGTCTTTTCTGTAAAATAAAAAATTTGTACAAAACTGTTGTAAAGGAAGAATTACAACTTGTTGTCAAGAAATTTACTTTTCTTAACAAGTTCATTTATTGTAAACAAATTCTCTTGATAAATAAAATTGTATTGTATTGTATTATTATTATTATTATTGTTGTTTTGTTGTTGCTACTGCTGCTGCTGCTCTTATATTATTTCTCCCTTATTGGGGAATTCCACTCCGTGACGGGTACTGCTACCAAGTACATAGGGTTGTTGTAATCTCTGGTGTTACTGTTAGTCAAGCAACTCTTTGACTATTCTACTGGATTGCAACTTTCTGGAGTTGCTTGTAGGTGTTCTCTTGGAGACCTATTGCTGCTAGGTTGCTATGTAGGGTCTTTGCCACCATACCAGTGGTCGACACGATGATCGGGATGGTCGTTACTTCTTGCATATGCCACATCTCCTTGGCCTCATGTCTCAGGTTAATGTACTTCCTAATTTTTTCCCCATGGGTTTTCTGGACATTGCTAGTGCTGGGCACAGCTATGTCAATCAGGAAGGTAGCCTTTTCCATCTTGTCCACAAGGGTTATGTCCGGTCTTTTGTGCGAGATGGTCTTATCCATTATTATGGCGCTGTCCTAGTACAGCTTGTTGGTTGAGTTCACTAGTACTGCCTGGGGTTCATACTTGTAGTATGGGTAGTATGGTACACTTTCTTTGGTCAACTGATATTTCAGCCCCAAGTGCCAAGCGGGTGATCTAACGATTTATAAAGCGTTTTTCTAAAGAAAAGTTGTTAAAGAGATTTCCAAAGGCTTTACTTTCAAAGTTATTTATTTTCTAGCTCTTTTTAAATAAAGAAGGAAGCCTCCTATAAGAAAGGAAAGACACCTTTCTTTTGTATATATAACTACTTTTCTAACACACCAACCACTAACTTCAACATGCCCAAATTGTGGCTCTACAACTCATACCCACTCAGAATGCAAGGAACAAACTCCGCAGCATCCTAATTGCTGGGCAACCATCCAGCATACTCTAAAGAATGTGATCTCTGGAAGCTAGGGAAGAAAATACAAAAATACAAGACTGAAAATAAAGTCTCATATCAAGAAGCCAGAAAACAAATTAAACTAATCATGCCAAAAAGCTCTTATACCTCGGCTATCCACTCTCACTAATCAGTAGCATGTTAGACGAAGTATCACTCTTTCCAGATAAATCGATGGCAGACTGGGCTCGATCTGTTCTATCGACTCAACTTATGTCTAAGCCAAAGACAGTAGATCAAAGTATCAATACACCTCTCACAGTTCCAAATCAAAACGTAACCCATAGTAAATAACAGGAAACTGCAAAAATCAGATCCTATTGAGGTTAGTCAACCCCCCCCCACCTCAACAAGGATGGATACTGATGATATGAACAGCCAAGATCTCGAATTACATGCAGATGGTGAAATGGAAGATAACAGTGATTCAACATGCCCCAACTTTCCCAGAAAAGAAGAATCTAAACTAGATCATCACAAACAACCCACTTATAAAAAGCAGCCAGATTCATCTCCCTCTCACAAATCCAAATAATGGAACATATCATCCAATGGAACTGTAGAGGCCTTCGCAAACATTGATGATATCCATGAATTAATTCCCCTTTAAAGACCTCTTGCAATGTGCTTGCAGGAAACGAATTTGACACCTCAGATCTCAATTAAAATCAAAAATTATACTGTGTTCAGACAAGACAGAGCTGGCACTAACAGTGCTCACGGAAGAGTAGCAATACTCATGGATTCAAGCATCCCCTCCAGGCGCATCTGTTTACAAACTGCCTTAGAAGCTGTTGCCGTTCTCGTTGTAAATGGTATTACACTGACACTTTTTTCATTCTGTCTTCCGCCAAATTATCAATATACTATTCAGGAAATCGAAGATCTTGTTTTGCAGTTACCATCTCCATTTGTTAACTAGGAGACTTTAATGGACACCATCCAATATGTGGTTCCCCTATCTCAGACAGACGAGGGAAGCTTATTGAAATGTTGATAGACAGGCAGAATTTAACTTTACTAAATATTGGCACTCCCATGTATATCCATCTCCCTAGAGGTTCAACCTCTGCAATAGACCTTTCCATTTGTTCCCCAATCCTCTTTCCAAGTATAGATTGGGTAACTAGGAGTGATCCTTATAGCAGCGACCATTATCCGATAATCTGCAAAATTCCTTCCCAACAGAAAATAATCCAATTTAATGGAAATTTTCAAGAGCTGATTGGACACAATATAGATCGCACATATCATTTGACAACTATATAATTCAGTCCTGTTCCATCAACAGTGTTACTGAGCACATTACAAATCAAATTCTGACAGCCATGGGGCACCTCTGTAGCCAGGTGGGAAGGAGCAGCAGTGCGTAACACACGCTTCTTGATTAGACCGGGTTCGAGCCCGTCACCACCAAATACGGAGGATGCAGAAAGGTCAGGGAATGACCACCGCATATCCTGGAGCAATATGGCTTAGTTGCTAATGCTCCTAAAAACCAAATAAGAACAACAGCCAAAAATCCATACAGCTCAGCCCCAACAAATTCCCTAGTACCGATCACAGATTATAAAATGAATATACAAAGAATATGTAAAGATCAATGGACTCTTCAGTGGCAAGCGCAATTTAATAATAAACTACTCCAAATAAAACCTTTACCAAAATTATGGGCTGCTAGGCCAATTGCAAACAGACAAGAAGAAGTAATTCTAGCCAGAGCCAGAATCGGCCATACTCTTTTAATCCATCTGTTCCTTTTGTCAGGAAATGATCCTCCCCATTGTAATCATTGTCTTACACCACTCACAGTCAAACACATATTTCTGGAATGTACTCTATATAATAATGCTCAACTAGTGTCTTTCACTTCTCTGTCAACTTTAAAGAAACCTTTGTCGCTTAGCCATATCATAGGCGAAAAATCAAATCTCGCAGAATTCTTCTCCTTCCTAAAACAAATAGGATTGTATGGCTGTCTTTATCTGCTTGAAAATCAACAAAAGCAGGCAGTATGCACCACTTCCATAAGTGCAATATGGCCTAAGTAACCATTGCACTTAAAACCACATCAACAACAACTGGTATTTCCTCGCTAGCTTCTGATGTATTATTCTGGCTACCTGGTCGTGTTTATGAGTGTACTCAGCGTGGTTGATCACCTTGCACCCCGCGGTGATGTGTTGGATCGTTTCTGAGGCCAGAGGGCATCATCAACATGTGTCATCTGACATTTCGGGCTCCTTTGCGATGTATTTCCTATAGTTTCTGGTGTTGATTAACTGGTCTTGAATGGCCATCACGAATCCTTTAGTCTCAGGGAAGAGCGTTCCGCTTGTGAGTAATGCATTGGAAGCAATGTTATCGATGTGATCTTGATGGAGGTCATTGTAGTGTCTTCTCTGCCCGTCTTTCTAGCTTTGTTTGTGCCTCCTGGTTAGGGGGAGATTCCTCACTTAGGTTGGGTGGAGTGTACCACTTGTCTATCTTCCTTATGGCCTGCTGAACTGGTGCTGTGTTGTTCTCGAAGTAATCCTTCAGGTAAACTATTGCTGTTTTCTGTTGCTCTATCAGGCCCCTTCCTCCCTCTTTCTGAGCTATTGTTAGTCTCTCCACTGCTGACTTCGAGTGGTGTTGGCGGCACTTGGTCATCATTGTCCTTGTTTTTCGCATGATATCCTTTATCTCAGTGTTAGTCCATTCTATGACCCCAAAGGAGTATGTTAGTACTGGAGGCTGCATAGGTGTTTATGGCTTTAACTGTGTTCCCTCCGTTCAGTTTTGCTTTCAGCAGGCTTCTGAGTTTCTGATGATATTTTTTGGTCAGGCACTTCTTGATTTCCTTGTGCTCTAACTGCTGAGCCTGCATCATCCCTAGGGATTTGTAGGTCTCTTCTGTCATAGCTTCGCTCTTTTTACCAGTCACCAGCTGGTAGTTTCATCCGACTAATATTCCCTGGTGTAGTGTGTGGTTCTTGCATTTGTTTAGACCAAATTCCATCCTGATGTCCTTGCTGAATTCTTCTGTGATCCGAGGTAGTTGCTAGAGTTGTTTCTTGGTTGCTGCATAAAGCTTGATGTCATCCATGTACATCACAAGGGATGAGGGTGTATAGGTTCCTTCTTCCTTCTTTGAGGCTATATCCATACTTGCTGCCATTAAGCATGATGGATAGCAGGTTGAGTGCTAGATAGAACCACAGTGGGCTCAGAGCATCTCTCTGAAAGATTCCTCTTCTGATGGGGATTGGTCTGGTTGTGATGTTCTCGACCTTAATCGTGGTTCTCCATTTTGCCATTGTTGCTCCTAGGAAGTTTGTCACTATCGGATTGACCTTGTAGACCTTCAGGGTCTCTATTAGCCAGCTATGAAATACGGAATCGAAGGCCTTGCGGTAATCGATGTAGGCCTTGTATACATTGCGGTGCTTCTTGTAGGCTTGCTCCATAATTGCAGCATCTATGGTTAATTGCTCCTTGCATCCTTTCTGCTGTTCGGCCATTATGGTCCGACTCTCTGAGTGGTGTTTTATCTTCTTGATTATGCAGCTGGTCAGGATCTTGTACAATCAGTCCTCAGATAACACGTGTTTACACTACACGAGTTCGATCATACACGATTTATAAATAGGGGAACGATACCGTATATAACACGAACCAAATTCACCTTTGTGTTTACAAGAAATGGCAGTCGAACGCGGAATCACCCCAACTGAACGCAACATGATAGGAATGAAGAGAGGATTCTGAAAATGTATTTATGTTTTTTATATCAGTAAACGGGAAACATATTTCACCATAATAACAACCGAACCCACACAATTCCAGCTATCAGTATTATCGAAAATGCAATTAAATCGAGTTTACTACCAGTTTAAAACAGATTCCACTAGCAGAAACGCAACTGGAAATTCTTTTTATTGTTTTATGGTAGTAACCCCCAGAAATGTGCTTTAGTAAAATGTGAGCTAGTGAGGTGTGTTAATACTGTGTCTCTTCCTTTATGGTATTACAGTCGGTCCTCGTATAACACGTGTTTGCATTACACGAATTCGATCATACACGATTTATAAATAGGGGAACGTTATCTTATATAACACGAACCGAATTCGCTTATACACGATTCGCCTTTGTGTTTACAAGAAATGGCAGTCAAACGCGGAATCACCCCAACTGAACGCAACACGATAGGAACGAAGAAGATTCTGAAAATGTATTTATGTGTTTTATATCAGTGAAGTGGAAACATATTTCATCATAATAACGTAAAAACCAACACAATTCCAGCTATCGATATAATAGCAAATGCAATTAGATGGAGTTCACTACCAGTTTATAACAGATTGCACTAGCAGAAACGCAAATGGAAATTGTTTTTATTGTTTTATGGTAGTAACCCCCAGAAATGTGCTTTAGTAAAATGTGAAGTGTTAATAGTGTATCTCGGCCTTTACGGTGTTGTTTATTCAGTTGCTACACGCGCGCAGCTTTGTTTATGTATATCAAGCGTGCCTCCTCATCTTGTAATTTTGCTTTATTCCCTAAAAATTAGTAAAATACTTAAAAGGTGTGAAAAGGAAGCGTCCTGGCTAAGACACTGCAGATTCAGAGAGAAAAAAAAAGAAGCAATATTGATAAACAGAGGCGGACTGGGTCAAAAATTTTTACCCGGGAAAATTTGTAGTGGCCTCATAATACGGTTTATGGCCAAAATCACACCGGCCTCTGGCCCACCGCGGTTTCCCCTGTAAGACTTATGGCCAGTCCGCTTCTGTCGATAGAGAAAAAATATGAAATTTTGAAACGCTTTGAGCGAAATGAAAGACCATATGATATTGCACGTGCTACAGACCTAAATGAGGCAACGCCGAGAATTACAAAGAATGCAGAGAAAATAAAAACAACTTTCATAGCGGGAACAACTCAAAGTGTAATTAAAATCCATTAGATTAAGACACAAGAATTGGAAGAGATGGAACGGCTGTCATCTGTTTGGATAGAAAATCAAACAAAAAACAAGTTTGCTTACGATAGAAGCAAAAGCATTAGCAATATTTTATTACGACTTACGTATTATAAAATACGTAAGTATTTTATTACGACTATTTTATTTAATATAACAATTTTTTTACGAATAAAATACGTATTTTATCCGTAAAAAATACTTTTTTAGTATTAAAAAATACTAAAAATACTTTATTATAATATAATATTATTTTTATTACGTATTTTAATCGTTATGAAATACGTAAGTATTTTATAACGATTAAAATTACCCGATTATTTATTGTGTTTGGTAACATTTTGGTTCCAAATGTGTGTTCAATCTTGGGTGGTCGGCACCTAACTCCACTTTTCCCATAGGGCCTGTTGTTTATATTGCACGATTTTGCATTGCACGAGGGTTTTTAGGAACGCAACTATCGTGCTATACGAGGACAGACTGTATTTATTCATTTGCTACATGTGCACTGCAACTGAATAACAATTGTGCTTTATTTTGGAATTGTCCTTTATTCACTAAAAATGAATAAAATACTTAAAAGATGTGGAAAGGAAGCCTCCTAGTGAAGACACTACATGTTCAGAGAGAAAAAGAAAAGCAATATCGTTAGACAGAGGCGGACTGAGTCAAAAATTGTTACCCAGGAAAATTTGCAGTTGCCTCATACTAGCATTTATGGCCAAAATCGCACTTCTGACCTCCGGCCCGCCGGGGTTTCCCCGGTAAGGCTTATGGCCAGTCTGACTCTGTTAGAGAAAAAGTATGAAATTGTGAAACACTGAGCGAATGAAAGAATATGTTATATTGCAAGTGCTATAGGCCTAAATGAGGCAGTGCTGAGAATTAGAAAGAATGCAGAGAAAATAAAAACAACTTTCATAGCAGGAACAACTCAAAGTGTAATAAAATCTATTAGATCAAGACACAAAGAATTTGAAGAGATGGAATGGCTGTCTTCCGTTTGGATAGAAAATCAAAGAACAAGTTTGCTTATGATAGAAGCAAAAGCATTAGCAATATTTTATTACGATTATTTATTGTTTGGTAATGATTTGCTTACAAATGTGTGTTCAGTCATGTGTGGTTGGCATCTAACCCTATTTTTCCAATAGGGCCTGTTATTTATATTGCACAAGGGTTTCTAGGAACACAACTATCGTGCTATACGAGGACTGACTGTACATCGTTGGGAGGCAGGTGATTGGCCTATATTCCACCAGGTTACTTGTATATTCATCTTTAGGCTTCAGATATGTGACTCTTTCAGTGAGAAATTGCAGGGTTGTCTTCAGTTCCTTATCATTCAAGTGAACTGCTCTGCTAGGTGCTTGTTTGTGCAAGTGAAATTCTTGTACCAGTAGTTGTGGATATTATAAATTCCTGGGGTTCTCCAGTTGTGGGTGTTCCTGGTCGACTGTTTTACTACTGCTTCTCGAAACTACCACTCTCTCATCTCTTGTATGTCCTTGGTTTTCTTCCATTCTACTTCTATCCAGGGGGCTCGGCTGTTATGTCTTACTTCACTGCCCCAGATATTTGCCCACAACTCCTCGATCGTTTTCTTCTCAGCTGGTCCGTTGTTTTCTCATCTTCTCCCAGTTTCCTGTAGAAGGCTCTATAGTCCTCATCGAAGATTCGGTTTTTTTTTTCCCTCTGGGAGCTCTCGTTGTATCGGCATAGCCTCTTGCTGAATGCACGGAGGTTATGCTTTAGTGTGTCCAAGTATTCTCCTATTTTCTGATTTCTGGTCTCCAGTTTGTTGTGATCTGTCATTTGAGGATGCTTTTCCCTTTTCAATCAATTTCTTACTTCTATTACCCTGTTAGTAATGGGTCAACTGACCTATCTTGATTCTTAATTCTTCTATCTTCTGCTGAAGTCTTCTTTCCCAAGCTGGCAGTTCCTTCTGTTTTCAGTTCTTCTGCAGCTGGTCTCTCATTTCTTTTCCATTAATCCTAGTGGGTGCTATGGCAGCACAGTATACGGCTGTGTGGATATCCCCCAGCGTTGCACCACTGTTGTCAAGGTAATGTGGTATTAAAATCCTCCACAGGATTTTATTTGGCCTCTGCTCGTGGGTTCTTGTGGAGTCCATTGCTTCAAATTCTGTTGGGGGGCCGCATTCCACTCGTTTCTATTCTGGATATCATGACCGTCTCTTTCCACTTCGTCTACTCTGGGTTGTATTTCTTCTTGCTCTTCCTCCTGTGGTTCTGTAGTATGCTGTTCCTCCTCTGGTCCCATATTGACCATATTCTTTGTTCTTTATAGTCGATCGCTCACATCCTGCATGCTTTTTTCCAAGATGGCAGGAGCTATTAGGTTCTTTGTGACGATGGTCCTTTTTCCTTTTTTGGTCGCTATTCAGTGACCTGAATATCTGAGAATCGTTCCAACCACTTGGTATGTATTTGCAACCTGTATATTGTTATATCTGTCTCTAGCCTGGTTATTTCATAGTATGCTCACATGATGCATGTAGTCCTTTCGATGCTCCACTTCATGCGTTGATGTCTTCTTCCTTCCTCGGTGGTCACTAGTGCAGGAAGAACTTCCAGTTGGTAGGCTGGATGGTCTTGCCCTTCTCTTGTGGTAGCCATATGGGGAACCGAGCCACTTGTTCGACTGCCTAAGGCCTGAATGCGAGTGACTTTATCCTGCCCCACACTCAATGCAGTATGATTAATATTTCTGTGCGACATCATCCACCTATGGAGGTGGACTTGTTTAGCTTCGGCTTATGTCCAGTAGTTTTTTTTTTTTTTTTTTTTTTGTTCTCTTGAGTAACACCAGATGGCACCACTATCTGCCTTAGCCGTCACTCCAGCCATGGGGAAGGTAAGTCCAGTGGAGCAACTTTTTGCCATGTTTTTTTTTTTATTATATTATTATATTATTTTTTATTATATTATTATTATAATTATTATATCGGTCTCCCAGCGTAATAGCGCTGCGTTCGCTTCCACCAAGGCACGATTCAAACCTGGGTCCATCAGGCTGGTAGTCCAGTGTCTTTACCACTGAACCATTGCACCCCTTTATTATTACTGTGCAAGGAACCCTGAGGCTTATGCTACACCAGCCAAAATAAATTTCAGTACCCTGAGAGAGAGAGAGAGAGAGAGAGAGAGAGAGAGAGAGAGAGAGAGAGAGAGAGAGAGAGAGAGAGAGAGAAGTAGGTGAGTATCACCAAAAACAGAGAAGAATGATGATATCCAGCTCAGGACCCTGGGTGTGCAAAGCATATGCTCGTCAGATGTGAGCCCCTGGGGTAAATATGTCAACATCCTACAGAGATTACTATCTACAATGTTGACATTCTTGATGAAATCCTTTTAATTAAGAGTATGAGCAGAAAGGAGGCTCCCAACAGCCAACTAGAGGCTCTTCTCTACTTATTTGATGAGGAGAGAATCTTTGGTTATTTGGTTGGGAACATGCCTTTCACTGTTCCACACGAATAGAGTAAATCAATGTGGAGGTGAGGGAGAGATGTAAATTTTATCTGTGTTTCTCTTGACAGCTATATATTTGAATGTGATAAGCTTTCATAAAGACTGTCCTCCAGATGGTGTGCAACATTCGGGAAATTTGTTGTCCAATTTTATGTGAAATACTTTTGAGTATTGAAATGCACTCATTTTTTTTTTTTTTTTGTTCCTGTCTTCCTTTAGGTATTTACAATGGAAATATCTGATGACCCATTTGAAGTGAAACTGAGAGATAACTTTGAAGTAGGTATTTGGATATTTAGATTTTAAAATAAAATTTTGCGTTCTGATTTTGCTATCCTATTTTTTACTATATATTCATGCATTTCAAACATGCCCTTATATTTCTTGCATGTAATGTCTCATATTTCTAATTTTCAAATTTTGATCTTAATTACAATATGATATTAATTTAGATTAACACAGTAAAATATGCACTGGTGAGGTAACATCATTATTGGAATATTCATTTGGCCCATCTACATTATGTTCTGTATTTCTTTTTCTATATCTTTGTATTATTATTTTTTATTATTATTATGTTGTTCTTTTATTATTTCTTCCTGATTGGAGGTTCCACCCGTGACGGGTACTGCTACCAAGTACACAGGGTAGTTATGTCTAGTGTTACCATTGTTCGAGGAACTCTCTGACTATCCTACAGATGTTCAGGATTGTGACTTTCTGGAGTTCCTTGTAGGTGTTCTCTGGCTAGGCTGGGCTGTTATGTAGAGTCTTTGGCACCATACTAATGGTTGACATGATCGGGATGGTTGTTACTTGTTGCATATGCCACATCTCTTTGATCTCCTGTCTTAGGTTTGTGTACTTCCTGATCTTTTCCTCATGGGTTTTCTGGAGGTTGCCAGTGTTGGGCACAGCTAATCAATCAGATAGGTAGCCTTTTCCTTCTTGTCAATGAGGGTTATATCTGTCCTATTGTTTGGGATTGTCTTGTCTGTTATTAATGCAGAGTCCCAGTACAGCTTGTGGGTTGGGGTCTTTAGTACTGCCTGGGGGTTTGTACTTGTAATACAGTACATTTTATTATTGTTATTAGAAGCAGTAGCAGTGGCAAATGATGCAAGGAAGCAAGTTTATGCAGAAACACTACCCATCTTATCTTCTACCCCTTTGTAATTCTTCCTTAAATTTTTTCAAGTTACCAACTTCCACAACACCAGATAGTAGTTTGTTTCATCAATCAATTACTCTCTTGCTGAAAGCAAATTTTCTTACATCTATCCTGCAGTCATCCTTTTTCAATTTACATTTGTCCATGAGCATCATCTGGTTAGAAAATCACTATCATCATTAAGTTTACGCAATCTGTATAAAGCTTTAAACACTTCAATCATGTCTCCGTGCAAATGCCAAGCACTGCAATTTGCGTAACTAAAATCTTTTGTAGTAAGGGTACCCATTTGTGTTTTGGACTAACCTGGATTGTTGCTTGTTCTTCACTGATTCCAAGAGATCCACAAGAATAGAGTAAAATTTTAGTCTCACTTCTTAAAATCTGATTGAAGAAGTGAAGTCTCATTTCTTAAAATGAGACTTCCAGACTTCAAGTACTCAAGATATAACCTAATCATTGCCTTATACAGTGAGATACTCACTGCCTGGTCCCTTTTGTCAAAGTTCCTATACATTATTGACAGATCCCACAAACTGTTCTAGCAGCCTGTTCACACTGCTCATATAACTTCACATCAAGCTGTACAATTACCCCTAGGTCTCTATCATATTTCACCACCTTGAGTATGTACAATAACACACAATACCTAATTGGTATTGTGTGTTATTGTATTGGTACTGTATCATATGCCGTACCTTCCATTTACCAATGTTAAACCTCAATTGCCACTTCTCAGCCCATCTGCCTAATTTATTTAAATCTTGCAGCAGTACTATTGCCTTGATTTCTCATATTAACCATCCTGCCAACCTCTGTATCATCTGTAAACTTATACAATAAAACTGTTATGCCTTCATCAATATTGTTAATAAATACTGTAAACAGTAAGGGGACCAGCACTGAACCCTGAGTGGGAGTCCCTTAGGGTTCAGCCTTGGGCCCCTTACAGTTTACAGTATTTATAGGCGCCTCCGTAGCCAGGTGGGAAGGAGCAGCAGTGCGTAGCACATGCTTCTTGATTAGACCAGGGTTCGAGCCCGTCACCACCAAATACGGAGGAGGCGGAAAGGTCAGGGAATGACCACCGCATATCCCAGAGCAATATGGTCTTAGTTGCTAATGCTCCTAAAACAAACATATCATAACATAACAGTATTTATAAAAAATATTGAAGACAGAGAGAGTGGCCACATTTGGACAGTATCCATATATAACCACCCTCTTGTCTTCTGTCACTCAAGCATCCCTTTATCCATAGCAGTAACTTGCCTTTATACCTTTGGTCACTGTATCATAGTTTGCCTTATTTTTAACGATGCTGGTGGAAGCAACAATAAGTAGAATAGTAAAAGAAAATAAATTAATAGATAGTAAGACCATATTTGGCTACTTGGCTTTACAGCTAAATTATGAAAATAATTAAACACTGTTAAACCACTTGTTAATATTGATGCAGTGACAAAGCGAGGTTTGTTTAGGCATTGATGTAGTTTGTCTCCCAAGCTAACAATGAAGTTAATTAAAGATTTATTAAAAAATGTGTCATCAATCACTCTGAATAGTATAAAGGTACGAAATCAAGCTTGTAAAGAAGTGATTGCAGTCTATATCGCAAAGCAAAGAACAAAAACCTGTGTATTGGCCAAAGATGAGCATAAAAACTTATTACAAGATGTTGAAAGATAAAATAAAGAACCACAATGATAATGCCATTAGGGGACATCTGGTGTTTTAAGTTTCTAAAGGTCAGTTGTTGACTTTTCAAGAGAAACATATTAAAAGCTGTCTCTCAATAATCAAAAAAAAAAAATTAATAAGCAGTCTAAAATCATGAACTTAAACACTGCTACCCACTGTAGTAAAAAATAAGCCAAAGCAAAATAAATAAATGCATTTCTCTACTGATTCCAACCAATCAAAAACCCTAAGAGATATGCAAATTAACCGAAAGCTTTTTATAATGATGTCTTTTACTATAGAAGTCAGTAGCCATTTTTAAGTTCGTGATTTTAGATAATTTGTTCATTTTTTCCATTTACATTACATCTGATAATCCATTTATATTTGTATTTTAGCAGTTAACAAATGAAAATTGAGATATTTTGGATCTCACTAGCAGATGCCTCCTGATGATATTGTAATTGTGGTTCATTTACTTCATTTTGTTTTATGATTATTTTTGATTTTATTTATCTTTTGTCTATGCATGTGTATTATTCTTTGTACTTTTGATAAAGAGTGCAGCTGCACCTTTCCATGCTAGAATTTATGCCTTTGCACTTTCCAAGTTGAATATAGATTTTTTTTTCTTTCTAGTTTAATCTTTAATTTCTGTTATTTATGGTGTTGTTAGCTTGGGATAGAGGCTGCTGAGTTGCCTTTACAAGCCTAACCTTATTGCCATGAATTACAGTAATATTATCATGTGGTGTAATAGGGCTTAATATTAATAATTTATTCCTTAAAATGAAAATATTTTGAAAGGTGTATCTTTCATTAGATTTCAGAAAGCTTCGGAGAAGGGGGGAGTCGAAACCAATCCAGCCATAGGTGAACTACAAAAGAGGGCTTACATTTGTCAGCATGGCGGGTTGACCAATATTGGCTGGAAGAGTTCTCATTTCTGGTGATTTAAGTAGTAATATTAAGGTGGCTTTATGTATGAGCAAACCAAGAAATTGTTTTATGCTCTGCTCTTCTTGGAGCCCTCAGATTCAGATCCAAATAAGATTCGCGCATATGTGAAACAACTGATTTTATGTTAACACAATTATAATTTCTAATATAAAAATAAATTTTATAAACAAGAAATATATTTTTAAAATTACTTTAAACCATATCATTTTTGCTTCACTATTGGTCAATACCGTTCACACTTCTTTTGTTATACCTCAAAATTGCATATGAAAAATTCCTTGCAGGTCTTACACACCATACTGACTTATTCTTAATTTAATTTACATCTGTAAAATACTTATATTATTTTTAGGCAGCATGCAGTTGGTTATGTTTTTCAGCCACTGATGCTTGTTTTTCTTTCTTTGGAGAAAGAGAAACAAGCATCAGTGGCTAGAAAAGCATATTTATTTTATATTCTTGTTCTTTATATCTGCATTCACAGATATAAAGTGCATTCACAGTGCTGAATTGGGATTTACTCAAAGAGGTAACTACCATCAGGGGTAAAGGGAAGGGTTTATGCTTTCATAAAGATGACTACTGTGGTCTGAGACAGTATTTAAATTATATACGGTGGGACAAACTGATGATGTTACCAACAGCAAATTCAAAATGGGAAGCATTCAAAGAAATAATCTTGGAAGCTACTAGGCTTTTCATACCAATGGGATACACTTGAATAGAAAGGGTGCAAGAATATTTGCTGATGCTATCGAGGGAGGAGCCTCCGCAGCCAGGTGGGCAGGAGCAGCAGTGCATAGCACACGCTCCTTGATGAGACCAGGGTTTGAGCCCATGACCACCAAATACGGAGTATGCGGAAAGGTCAGGGAATGACCACCGCATATCCCGGGAGCAATATGGCCGTAGTTGCTAATGATCCAAAAAAAAAATAATAACAATAATAGCTATCGAGGCAGTGTTAGGTGGGTTTGAAAACTGCTAGATTGGGGGGGGGTATACATGGATTAATAGATTAAA
Source organism: Mastigoproctus giganteus (assembly GCF_048544385.1). NCBI lineage: Eukaryota > Metazoa > Arthropoda > Arachnida > Uropygi > Thelyphonidae > Mastigoproctus > Mastigoproctus giganteus. The sequence goes on along the minus strand of NC_143579.1, from coordinate 176,936,435 downwards.
AGTAGCCGCTGACAGAGGTGAAAGTGATTCTTGCACTGCTTCTATTGGAAAACAAGATGCAAAGGATTTCAGAGACTGCTCAGAGTCATTGTAGTACAAGTAAACACATTGGTTGAGTTAGGGTAGCTAAGAATAGGAACAAGTGCATGTATACTTGCGTGTACACCAATGATAGGAGTTTGGTAAATAAATTTGATGGGTTTGAGGTGTTGGTCAAAACATCAATGGCTGATATTGTTGGGATATCAGAGACGTGGTGTCACACAGATATAAGGAATGCAGAACTGGAATTTGGGGAGTACAATGTGTACAGGAAGGATAGATAGGAAGAGAGGAGGGGTTATGTTATCAGTTAAGAAACACATAAAATCCAGGGAGGTACAGCCAGTCGACGTCACTGGACAGTGCAGTTTCGAGTCAGTTTGGTGTGACATAAGCACTGGGAAATCAAAATTGACAGTTGGAGTGTGTTTTAGGCGTAATGACTCTGATGAGTATAATAAATATCTGTACAGGGAAATAGAGTGGGCCAGTAAATCAGAGAGTCTTATAATGCGGGATTTTATTTTCTCGGATATTGACTGGAATTTTTGGGTTGGTCACTCACACACTAGCAAGGCTTTTGTGGATTTATTGGATGATTGTTTTCTACATCAGCACGTTTAGGAGGCAACTAGAGGGAGTAATACTCTTAATATGATTATCAGTAGAGATTCTTCATGCATTAAGAATCTGGAGATAAAGGAACCACTAGGTGGAGTGATCACAGTGTGCTGAAGTGGGTTTTACTCAAAGAGGTAACTGCCATCAGGGGTAAAAGGAAGGGTTTTTCTTTCGTAAAGGTGGCTATGGTGCTCTGAAAATTTTCTGAGTAGTGCAGACGGTCTGCAAGAGTAGCTCATGGTGTCTTGTCAATGATATAAAGAAATTTTTGTAGTAGGAATAAGGAGGTGATTATCCCCTTGTATAAGGCGATGGTCGGGCCTCACCTTGAGTACTGTATACATGTCTGGAGGCCTCATTTTAAGAAGGATATAGAGCTGTTGGAACGAGTACAGAGAAGGGCAACAAGATTAGTGAATAGAACAAAGGGTTGCTCTTACAAAGAAAGGCTTAAGTTTTGCAGATTACAGTGTTTGGAGGCTAGGCACCTGCGAGGTGATCTGATTGAGGTGTATAAAGCCTTGAATGGTTTGAGCATGCTCAATGCTGAAGGGATTCTTCCTCTTCCTCAGAATAATCATCTGAGAGGACATTAATTCAAATCAAGGAAAGGCAGTTGTAGGATAGATATGCGGAAGTTTGCCTTTAGCAAGCGGGTAGTTGATTGGTGGAACAGACTTCCATCTTTTGTTGTGGAAGTTGATAGCCTGAATAAATTTAAGGCTGAGCTGGACAGGTATTTGGAAAGAACGCAGGGGTGAAATGGGAGCGGATTTTTTTTTGCCTGAGGCTGCATAAGTTTGCTTTCTTGCATTGCATGCCTCTACTAATGCTAATATTTAATGGTAATGTCAAATTTCTATTAAAGTTTCTAAACGCTTACTCTAAATTTCTTTTGTTATCTCATCGCAGACTAAAAACGAACACTTCACAGACTTGTGTTGGTCTGCAGACCACACTTTTAGTAGCACTCATGTACACTATTCACATAAAAATGTTTTAGTTTTGCTAAGGTGTTTTCGTAGATAACTTGAATTTGTGGACACAACAAATCATCGTGGTAAAGTTTTATGACGTCTTTTTTTTTGTATGTCACAATTTTATCGCCTTGTGCGACAGTGGAAGTGATGTACAACGGTGGAACTGCATTGGACATCCAGTAGTAGTGAGCGCATTAGAAACATATTGTGCCATCTGCTCTATGATTAATCCATGGAGTATTACTGTAATAACTTTGATCTTCACTTGTCCTCATTGCAAATGCCCGCCCAACAAAAATGCATATTTGTGTCAATTATCTTTAAAGTATCCCATCTGGGAAAATTAAAAATACCAAAACGACACATTAAAGTGTCTGCATCTGTATTAGTGTGTGTTTTGGATGGTCATCTAACATGTAATGGCTGATACTTTTGGCTGGGACTTGAGCCTCAGTATCCACAACAAGCGATGTCCCTTTTAAAGCAAGCATTTTGAACAATCCCTCCGATTGTCCCACTGACATAAAGCAGACTATTTTTGTTCAAAATGTTCCCCATTAACAGATCATTGCTGAGAATTTGAGTAAGTGTTATTTTTATATTTTTTTTCAGCATGTTCAAGTTTTTTTCCTGTTGACTTTTTTTCTATCAAGCCTTTTTTCTGTAAATCACAGAGAAGAGCAATAAGATGATGATACTTGTACACAAAAGGATATTCTACCGAGAAAGAGAGATACTGTGAATTACAATCTCGAGAAACATTGGAAAGAAGTCTCTTTGATGACCTAATTGAAATACGTAAGGCTTAAGTAAACTAATGTACAGTAAGACCCCCGTATCCGTGAGGGATATGTTTCAAGACCTACCATGGATGGCTGAAACTGCGGATATAAATAAACACCTGCTGACCCCATATATATAATGTGATTTTCTTGTACATACATACATACATATAATAAAATTTAATTGATCAATTAAACACACAGTAAGACATTACCAACATTAAATACGGTAATAATAAAGTATAGTGAACCCTCTATTTACCAGGATTGGATTAACTGGGACACTTCAAGACTCCAAATAAAAAATTTAAAAAATCAACCAGAAATTATAAAATTCGAGTAAAACTAGAATAGGTATAAACAGATGTTTTGCAAGTTGTAAATAAGCGATAAGAAGCGGCATTATAAGTCGTCATTGGGAGATTAGTGTACCTATTATCTTGCAACCCCCCGCTGTCTTCACACCTATCGCTCAAAAAGAAGAGAGACCAAATGTTTAGTTTTATTTAGTGCATCACGTCGATTGTTGTGTTCCGTCGAACTGCAAAAGGACTAATTTTGTTTCGTTATTTATGTCAGTGATCTCAGAATTTTTTTTTGTTTAGAAATCCAAAAAATGATGGGAAAACGCAAGAGTTGTGCATTCAAATTAAACAAAAACTTGAAATTATTCAAAAGTTTGAAAACTGTGCATCCATTAAATCTCTAAAGAACCATTATAATGTTGGTGACCAAACCATATGCGACATCATAAAATATAAAGGGAAGCATCGTATTGGACACGCGAGTAGTAAGTGTTAAGTTTTTTTTTTTTCCCATGGTTAACTGCGGGTAACTGAATCAGCGGATACGGGGGCACAACTGTAATTCCTGATGCCATCATTCTCATTCTGTAGATGGAACAATGAGGTGAAAGGCACATAAATTTAAATTGGTAAAGGATGGCAGTAGAATAGCTGTGAGCAAATTCTCCTTCATCCAAAGAGCAATCATTTGTTGGAGTAAAATCCCCACTCAATATTGTGTGGATTGGGTGGTTTGAATAAATTTAAAGAAGGTTTGGGCAAATCATTGGAAGGAATGGGAAAATTAAGTTTTTTTTTTTTTTTTTGGGCTGGTGCTATATAACCTTTGCTTCCTTGCGTCATGTGGACGGCAGTTTCAAAGAATAACTACCTTATAGAGTAAAAAAATGTGGAGGTCCTAAAGTCTTGAAACTTTATTAGACAGTTGGAGAGACAACTTGAGTAGTCGATACCCTCTAATTTTCGTGAAATCAGACAAATGCTAATAATTTATTGTAATTTTTCCTTGTAGAAGATCTGCGATCTTGTTATGGATTTAAAATAAACTTTGTGGATTTTTTAATAATAGGATAGTGTAGGCTATTTTTGGAATATTTAAGGGAATATTAAATTTTAGGAATGTTAAAGGGAATATTAAATTTTAGGAATATTATATATTTTAAAGCAAAAGAATACTCGTACCTGGGATTTTCTTCAGGAACGGCTGCATCTGGGTGTAATTTGGAAGGAATTGAAATTGCAATTATATGGATAGGGGGGACGAAGGAAAAAAGCTTTTGTCCTAAATCCTTGCATGGGGAGTAATTGTACGCATAAAGGGAGATGATGTCCTGAAGACTGATGGGGCTTTTCATTAATACCATCTTCAAAGGAGGGTGAATACATGTTGAGGCCGTCTTTTGTAGCCTGGGCACATTCTGCTGCCGTATTTCAAAAGCATGGTGGGGGGGGTTGAATAGTCTAGTAGTTGAGTAATCGAGCCATCCAGCAATGCATGAGAAGACCACAGATGTCCAATCCATGTGACCAGAGGATACTCAGAGGATAACATTGAACAGAATCATTTAAACAGACCTCAACAAGGTTGAGGTCTGTTTAAATGATTAAAGAAATGATAATATATTACAAGTTGATATTCAACGAAAAAATGATGATTACAGCACTAACGAGCATGCAGAGTTTTTTACTGCTGAAGAATTAAAAGTAGTTGGGTCTAAGTTGAATTGTAGTAAGTGTCCTGGACAGTACTTGATTAAAAATGTAGCTATAGTCAAGATGTATGATCTGTTTCCAGTTGTTCTTCTAAACATGTATAACAAATGTCTTTTGGAGGATGTTTTTCCAAAAATATGGAAGTCTGCCAGGAAAAGAAGTGATCAATCCCAGAGCACACAGACCTATATCCTTGCTAGAAAATTTGGGCAAACTATATGAGCCACTATTGCTGATTCGAATACAACAGTAGGCAGATTGTCGCAATTTAGAAAAGACAAATCAGTATGGATTTCAAAAGAGCAAATCTAGAGGATGCTGTAAATGATTTGATAGAATATTGTAATAAATCAATAGGGAGCTTGAATGCACTTCCCAGCTATATCAAGTCATTAGAAACTACTTTTCAAATCGAAGTATTCAAGTTAAAGCACAAAATCTGTCACACAGTAAGAGGGTATATAGAGGCTTTCCCCAAGGATCGGTTTTGGGTCCAACTTTTTGGAACTTAGTATTGGATGATTGGCTCTCTCGGAATCATTCATACTGCCACAAGATAGCGTATGCGGACGATTTGGTTATTTGTATCACAGACAGATCTAGGAAGATTTTGGAAGTAGTGGTTGCACCTGTTTTGCAGAACCTAGAAAATTGGGCTAATATTAATAAATTGAAAATCTCATCTAAGAAAACAGTAATGATGATTTTTAATCCCCATCTTAATTATCGGAGACCACCTAGAGTTTTGATTAATGGAGAACAGATACCATATGTCCTTAGAATTAGATATTTAGGAGTAATAATAGATGACCGGTTTAGTTTTATGCCCATATTGCTAGTATTACGGAGAAAGTAAAAAGTTTCACATCTGCAGTAGTGAGAATTACAAGATCATAGTGGGGTTTACAGAAAAATACCTTGATGCTCTACTATAAGACTGTCTTTTTACCTATAGTTGCTTATGCAGCTGGAACATGGTACAATAAAATGATTATGAGTAAAGTTTGGATTAAACTGTTGTCCTTACAGAGGTTTATGTTACTAGCGATATTTTGCACATGCAGATCAGTGTCAACCAATGCATTGCAAGTAATGGTGGGGGTTCTACCTTTAGATCTTTATATAGTGTATAGAGGGTTATCATATGCTCTGAGGAAGCAAATTCCAGTAACCATTATGTGGAGATCAGTGTCCAAAGTAACAGTGAAATTAAGAAAGTAAAAAAAGAGAATACTGCAGCTTTTATATAACTTATGGCAAGAAAGATGGATTGCTAGTGAGACAGGAAAAGTTACAATGAAGTTTATTCCTGATGTAAGGTATATTACTTGTACATCTGCTGGAAAATGGTTCTATCCCTCCATGGTTACGTCTTATATTCTAACTGGACATGGATCGCTTAAATCTAAGTTGTGCTACTTCAGATTAGAGGTTGATAGTCAGTTTGATGTGGTTTAGAGGAGACCTGGGCACATGTACTCTATGAATGTCCGCATTACTTTGATGAGAGGTAGGAACTGATGGTGCAGATTTCACAACTACAGCTAGGAGTGGAACAGTCATTACTGGCTACAGCTAGTAATTTCAATGCATTACAGAAGTGTTGTATTCGTGCCTTTGCTAGAAGAAGAAACCTGGTGAATATTGACGGTCCTAGAGTAGTGAACAGGAACTTATAATAATAAGTTCTTCATGACTTGCAATTGGCCTCACATCTATGTGCCCTCTCTTCTCTTTTTTTTTTGTATTTATTTTATTTATTTGTTTTTATTATTTTATTTTTATTATTTTTTTTTTTATTTTTATTTTTTTATTATTATTATTTATTATTTTTTTTTTTGCTGGTACCTAGGTATGGGATATTACTGGCAACTGATGGGTTGTGCAGGATCCAGTTTTTTTTTTTTTTTGTTTTTTTTTAAGCTGATACCTAGGTACGAGATACCGCAAGCTGGCATCCACCGGTATGGCATACCCACTGGTGGATGCGGGATTTGGTGCATTACCACACAGACTATTGGTACAGGTCCGGCTCCACGTGCCGAGGTTTGACACCAGGATTCAGCTAACTGGGTTAGCTGCTCCCTGGTGGCAAAGTGGCCTGACATAAACAATGCATACTGATGTTATGCCCATTTACAGTGATTCTGTACAGAGACATTAGGGGGAGATAGGCATATGCCTAGGAGCGACCATAGACAAGAAACACATACATACATTTCTTTCTACAGGAAAAAGCACCATGCCATACCACCTTTGCTCTTTGAGAATGGTTGATGTATATGAATTAATGTACAAAAGTTGAAATGGCTGGTGTAGGATCCCCATTTGAACCCTATAGAACACTTAGGGTGAAATGTTGGATGAGAGCTAGACCAACACGTGCCTAATATGTAGTGGAACTCATCGTTGTTAGTGTTTTCAGGTCAAACAGCACCAGGGTTCCCCCCATCTCTCCATAGAATACATTGTCATGTGATACAGTACACTGTAAAGGCCAGAGATTTAAAAGTGTATGGATATTGTGATGTGTAATGTTTTGTACCTTTGTTCATCTGGCCTTTTAGCTGTTGGGCTCCTAATGGGACACACCATTGCCCACACTTGGCCCCGTGGAGGCAGACCAGGTGCACCCAGTATAGTTATATTCACTCTGGCAGGTCCTGCCGCCTGTCACCACCAAATACAGAGGATGCGGAAAGGTCAGAGAATGACCACCGCATATCCCGGAGCAATATGGCCTTAGTTGCTAATGCTCCTAAAAACCAAATAACATAACAAACAAGCAGGTCCTGCCACCTAATTTCCTGAGATTTCAGTAGATAGGACCTAAAAAAAAAAAAAATGTTACTATAATTTACGCTGAAAGGGAGCAGGCCGAATGGTAATAGGGTTGTTGCATGGTTGACTTAAGTTTTTGAGTGTGGGTTTGGAATAATTTTGGTTTCATTAGACACAGTCGCAAAGTTAGAGAGAGGGTGGGGAGACTGGGAGAGTAAGACAGAGGTGGGGGTCAACAGATAAGGCAACCCCATATGGTCAGTGAAGCATGCCCATGCCCCACCAGAGGGAAGAAAATGGGGTGGCAGGAGGGGGAGACAATAGACTTCTCTCCTGCCCCAGGAAGTAAGAAGAAAGTACTGTGCAAGAGTGCACTGGTATGAGGATGCCAGTGGCCTTGGCAGCAAGCTGCAGCAATAGTCATGTCTGGTGTGTTCATCTCAGAGAGATGTGTAGAGTCAAGTCTGACTTGGTGATCAATGGTGTCTTCTGCTACAGAGGGATCTTGAGACAGGTGAGCTGTGGACTGCATTGATTCCTTGTCTAGTCCTGGTCCTGTTGTAGAAGGTCCTTAGTGTGGCTAACTCAATCTTTCCATTTGAATGTTTCTGATCAATTAGGTTGAGTTGTTTCATTCAGTTACTGGCTTTAGTTATGATGAATAACGATGTTTCCTCTGCCCAGAAAATACCTCTTGCGCAACTTCACAAAGGCCAGGAACTCCTCCCTTAAGTCTAGAGGGTGATGCTCCAGTCTTGCTGGTAAATATCTGAGTTCTATCACAGCAGACGTTGAAGGCACCATGGCCTGTCAGGAGAATTGTTGGAAATAGACCTGGTAGAACCAGAAGGCGGGGCTCTAGGATACATGTGTCTGAGAGTAGGCAGGAACTTCCTGATAATTTCCCCTTTCGTTGAAGCAGACCACCTTTCCTGCCATGCCTGCCTGCACACAATTCTCACGTCTGGTCCTTTCTTCTCTTCTATTCCCTGCTAGGTTGATGGTGTATTCCCCCAGAGTGTAGGGTAATCCTTTGTCCAGGTAGTACATCATTCTGCATCATATAACTTCTAGCTCCAGGGGCAGGATCCCCCACCAGGACTTGGAGGGCATGCATACTAACAGTACGGCAGGCATGGGTGATGACCGGGAGAATTAAGCCTTGTGTGGTGTCCAAGATCTTTTTGTTAACCACCGTTGTGGCCCTATGGAACCCACGTGGACACGTATGTAATCGCCAGGGTGAAGAAGGCTTTATAGTACAGTGTTAGCATGCATTTTTTTAGACCCCAGTCCTTTCTTGTTATTCTGGCTATTAATCCGGCATATCTTATTTTTCTATAAAGTATTTGAGATGACGATAGAAGGACAGGTTGGTGTCTAGAATGATAACTAGATGCTTCAGTTTGGTGACTAGTTTGATTGTCTGGCTATGGATTTTAATTTGTGGTGGTCTTCTTAAGTTCAGGCTGCCTTTCTGCAGTATAGATTTTGTTTTTGGAGATGATATTTTTAAGAAGTGGACTGTGGTCCAGTCTTGAGGGAGCTGGATTGCTTGGTTCGCTTGCACTTTCATTTGTGCTCGGCCTTCAGCAGTGACTGTCAGTATTAAATTGTCTGAGAAGGCCTAGGAATTTACTTCCCTCAAGACCAGGGCCAAGAATTCATCTAGGATCATATTCCAGAGCAGTGGCCCTAGAACTGAACCCTGGGGGTAGCCCCTGTAGAGTGATCTGCTCAACTTATTATATTATTATTATTATTAGCATATGGTGCAAGGAAGCCTAATGCTTATGCAGCACCAGCTAAAAAAAAAAATTCTAAATTACCCTGAGAGAGAGAGAGGGAGAGAGAGAACAAGAATGAGAAGGGAATCACCAAGAAAGAGAAGAATGATAATATCCAGCTTGGCACACTCAGGACCCTGGGTGTGCCAAGCCCATACTCACCAGATGTGAGCCCCTGGAGGTAAATTTAGTGCTATTACCTGGATTTCTCTGTTGGTAAGGTAGGATTCCATAACTTTGTACAAATTCTTAGGTGTGTTTGCCCTTCTCAGTCTAGCTAGGATGCTTGGCCACCAAATGGCATCAAACGCCCCAGTGAGCGAAATCGACTGAGATGGCAAGGAAATATTTTTTGTCATACCCCGCAGCCACCCTCTAAAGGCTACTCAGGGCATCGATGGTAGAAGTTCCTTGCTTGAATCCATATTGTGATGGTATGGTTAGTCCAGCTGTTTCATAGTGGTGAGTTATTTTTTTTACATATCAGCCTTTCGAATAGCTTACTTGCCACTGAGAGCAGGGAAATTAGCCAATAAGAGTCCGGCTGTTCTGGAGGCTTTGAAGGATTCTTGGGTATAAGCTTCAAGGTTGCAAGTTTCCTGTCGGCTGGGTAAGTTCTTATTCTTAAGCATACATTGTATAATCTAAGGAGCAGTTCCAGGGTGGTGTCTATTACCTTTTTTTATAGTTTCTTGCTCCAGAAGATCTAGGCCTGGACATTTTTCTATTACTTATGAATGCCATGGCAGCATGCAATTCCTCCATGGCAAAGGGCTGTTCTATTTGCTGTGTTTTGTATGCTTCATTTTCTCTACATATCTGTACCTGTTCCAGTAAGGTTGGGACAGCTGGTTCATGATAGACTTGGTTGATTATGTTATCGATAGACTGTTCCCAGGTAGTGACTAGTGTGCTCCGCTGGGGTTCAAGTCACATTTATGATTTCTTCTCTGGGGAGTTTGTTAATAACAACTTTGTAGGCCCAGGGATCGGTGTTTCCATGTGGAGTTGAGGTGCTCCCAGGCCTTCCTCTTGCTTTTGCATATCAGGTCTGTGTAGCTGTTTCTAACAATCTTGTATCTTTCCCTTAACAGTCTTACTTCCGGCTCCAGCCAGATACATCTTGCCCTTTGAAACTCTTTTCTTGCGTTTTTGACCTGCTTTCTTAATGTTTCAATATCTAGGGTCCACCAGGGAACTGTGTCCGAGTTTGGAATCTTCCTCTTCATGGCTGTTTCACGCATTAGTGATAATTTTTGTCACCCTCTTCTGGATCTCATCTGAGTCAAGTCGTTGGTCATCCTCCATCCAGTGCCCTGCCACCTGGTGCAGCAGCCTCCTAAAGAGTTCCCAGTCAGCCTTGTTAACCATAAAATGGTTCACCATGTGTTTGACTACTGGAGTTCTGCTAATTGTCTGGTTGATATGGTAAGTAAGCACTCTGTGGTCTGACATCATCCAGGAGCCTTGGACTGCCCAGTCCACATGTCCTCCCACCTTTGTGGTTGCCAAGGAGACATCTATTGTGGCCTCCCACAGATTGTTACAGAAGTTCAGTAAGTGGCATGGTTGATTTAATACTACCATAGGAGAATTTACCAGGAACTCCTAGAGTCACCGCCCATTGTGTGTGCTTCTCCTATCTGTTGTTTGACTGTGCCAGGCCAGGGACCGACAGTTAACATCAACCCCGATGATGATCTTCTGGTTGGGGGAAACTACTCAAATTGTATTCAGCAGTGTCTGCAGGTAACTCATTGCAGGGGTCATCTCCTCTCCTGCCCTGCAGTACAAGGAGACAATATAAAAGGAGCCTAGTGAAAGAATTATGTGCATATAAGCAGGTCAGGCTGTGTGTAGTTTGTATTTTTGTGACAGCCATGTTGGGGTTTTGTACTTGTATTGCAGCCCATGGGTTCTCCTGCTCAGTTTGCACTATTTTGTATATCCCGGGATATCCCTTCACCTGCCTTGTGTGGGGCTTCTTTATGATTAAGATATCGGCATTTTCTTCATCAGCCTTTCTTCTGAGGTTTTCAGGCACTGCCCCAGTTCGCTGTGCATTCTATTGGAATGCACAGCGAACTGGGGAACACATTTTAACTCTTATAGCCATAGTTGGTTCTAGCCTGTAAAAGCTTTTTGTTTTTACGAAGGTGGGGCATTTTGGATCTCTAATAGAATGTGAGTGCTCCAGCTTCAGGGACTTGCAGTTCGTGCAAACATGTTGTTGCTTTTTGTTGGGGCAGTTTTTATACTCGTGCCCTTTGGCAGAGCAGTGTCCACAGGTTGATGTGGCCTGGGTGCATGTAGGGGAGGTGTGACCGAACCTGCAGCATTTATAGCACTTAGGCATGGCCACATGCTCCTGAAATCTATGACTACCCCAGTCAATGTACAGTCTTGTCTGGCTCTTCAACACTTGCCAAGTGGCCAGTGCTAGCTCCACAATCCAATTGTTATTCAAGCCTCTCCTTGACTTTGTGTAATAATTTGGCTGCACAAATCTCCCCTGTTCCTCTCCCGAATTAGGCATATGCAGGTTCCATGTGATGATCTCACTTTCCAGTTGTTTAGTCGTGATGTCTTTATCCACATCGAAGACTAGGATCGAGGGGCCCCACATTTTCGGAGATTCAGACATGAGTCCCATCGTAGCAATTTTGGTGTTTGTCATAATTTTAACTATGTCTTGCCTGGTTTCAGTCTCTATTAGGACTCCTACGTTCCTTGTTTTTCTTATGCTCTTTATTCTTGTCATTTTCAGGTGGAGGCAGGGTTGAGTCGTGATGGTTGTCTTCAGTTCCTCACTTGTCTGGGGGCGCCTCCGTAGCCAGGTGGGAAGGAGCAGCAGTGCGTAGCACACGCTTCTTGATTAGACCGGGGTTCGAGCCCGTCACCACCAAATACGGAAGATGCGGAAAGGTCAGGAATGACCACCGCATATCCCGGAGCAATATGGCCTTAGTTGCTAATGCTCCTAAAAACCAAATAACAAACAAACAAACTTGTCTGGGCACCATCAATGTCTGCCACCAGTCTGAGGACTAGCAGGTTGTGTTGCTTCCTCTGCTGGGGCACCTTTGCATTAGCATTCTTGTTTTGTTGGTTCCTCTGCACATCTCCATATGAGGGGGCACGCTGTTGCATTTGTTTGCCCCACTCGTCCAAGTAGGCCTCCAATTTAGCTTTCTCTTGTTCACGTTGCGTATTGACAAGAATAATTTCCATTTTATTCACTTATAGTGATTATCTCGCTTCGCAGTCCTGTTGTGATCCTGCTGTTGGACTTTGCCATTAATGCTTCCAGTTGCATTCTTAATGTTAGTATCTGTTGTGAGAACTGGGCCATCTGGCAGGGTCGGGTCCAGCGAGGGGGGATAGTCCTGCTGTTTTGGAACTGCAACATCAGCCTGAGTGTTCGTCACTTCTTCCTATTGCCTTCTGCTCTGAGGAGTTATTCCTGGTTTCCCTATCACTTTTTGGAGCCACCAGTTTCTTTTTCTTTGTCATAAGAGTTAGTTTAAGGTCACCCTTATCTTCAGTCTGGTAAGCAGTCTGTGTGGCTCCAGTCTCAGATAGTAAGATTTTTGTCTCTTCTGTTGAGTCCATGATTTACGGAAGAGTTTGAATTTAATGTATGCTGTTCTTGTAGAGGTTGGAAATGTTGCTGTTTGATGTACACCTCAAGTCAGTGGTTCCAGAGCAATCCCTCTGCAAAGTTTTGGGCTATTCCCACCAGTCACGTGGGGGGGGGACGCCCAGATGAAAAGAGTTTTCCCTGAGACTTGTGACTAATTTCTCTGGGGGTTTTGGGTGGCACTAAGAACAATGGCAACAGACGATGCCAGGTCTGTTCTCAGAGGGTAGGGGAAATGCAAATTCCTTGATATTTCTTTATAAATACAATACTTTCCATCACAAGTTGTTGGGGCACTATCTCATCCCTGGGAAAAATACAAGGAGGCACTGACATCAAAGAAGTGAATAGAATATTTTAATGTGAAATATTAATCATTATATGAGTTCTCAAGTTGCTGGCACAACTTGTGTACTCATAGCTGGCTCTCTTCAGTATTGCGGCACCAGCCAACCAGAACAGGGCCTTATGGTCACATGACCTAACAACAACGACAATGCCTTTATTCCCAGAACCCGAGGAGGAAGCAATGCCTGCCTCCATGTGACATAATTAAGCTACTGAAATTGTCAATCAGCCATAAATATAAAATTAAATCATCATAAAAATATATATTTTTGAATCAGAATAATGGACTAGTGTTCTAGGCAATGTTTAAACTAGTAGGAATAATTACAAGCAACATCGTTCAATCACAAAAATTTCAGTTTGAACCAATGGCCGAACCTATATGGCATTGCGATAGTGCAAACAGCTAGATCGAATGTCGTGATACAGGATTTGAAAACTTCCATACCTATTGAATATCTTAGAAGTGTGGCATAATATAAATGTCTGTGGACTCACTGTCACCTGAAGAGCTTGAGAAACATAAAATATATCCAATTTAAATAGTTTGAACTAAAAATCACAAAACGTCATGGAGCACTATATTCATGCTGCCTTCCAATACTTGGTCAGGGCCATCACTGTTCTGTAGAGCGTGTTTGGTGTCAAACGGCACCAGAGGTTTCCCCCATCTCCATGTAGTATACATTGTGGGTGTGAAACAGAACACTGTATGAATCTTGTATTTGTGGAGTGTCGTGTACCATTGTTCCTCTGGTTATTTGGCCGCTGGGTGCCTAATGGGACCCAGTGTTGCCCCATGGAGGCAGACCAGGTACACCAGTATTATAGTTATTTACTCTCGCAGGTCCTGCCACCTAATTTCCTGAGATTTCAGTGGCTAGGACCTAAAGAAAAAATCACTGTTCTCATGAGGAATAGTGAACTATACCCTCTGCTGTCCATTATTCATGGCCATAAAAAGCCTACCCAGGAGGGGAATGTATTATAGCAGCCAAATGGGGATTGGCACCCTCTTGAAGTGAGTAACAGTAATGTCATAGTGAAGTAGTATCTTCATACTTTTTGGAGGGTGTGTATATTTTCAGAGAGATGGAAACAGAGGGCACAAATATAAAATCTTAGGTGATATCAGATTGTTAAATTTCATGAAGTTTACCTTAAAGCAGGATGTAGATCTCTGGAATAAATTATCTGCAGTTATGGCTTAGGCAGAGAGTTTGGTAAAGCTAAATTGGATGGTCACTTTATGGCACTGGTTAATATAAGTGACTGATGAATTATTTATTTATATATTATTATTATTATTATTAATTTTTTTTTTTTTTTTACTTTCACCAGCAATAGAAAATGTCCACTTCTTTGCATCATTTAGCAATCTTACCGATGTGATCATAACCAGAAAAATTATTGACAGTATTATATTCATAACTGTACTTTCTTTTGAATGTAATAAATTTTTACTTTATTCCTATTCTCTCTCTGACTAGCTACTGGAAGATGAATATCATGAGAGTCTTAAGCGAAAAAGGATATTGGATGAAAAAATTGAAAAGCTCAGGCGCACACATTTGCTTTTGCCAAGTAAGTTTGATTTATCATTAATAATTCTTTGACCCATGTTATGAATAAAATGTTATAAGTTAAATCCTATTTTAGCACAAACCGACTAATCTCAGTTGCCGTATTATTTGCTCACTGATTCCCTGCACTTCAAATGTGGTACTTGTGTATATGACCATTTTGATATTCCTTGTTACAAATGTCCTTATGTAGAATCCACCTTGTTTTATCTCTTAAGTTATCTTTACAGTAATTCCTATTCTGTCAAATTCATCCATTGTTTCTGTTGGTCTCCCAAATCTACAGAAATTTTTGACTTCCCTACTGTGAAACTCCCTTCTTCAAAGGAACTTTCTTAGGAGTTAAGTAATGTTTTCTTGGTGACTTAAAATGTTCATTGCTCCAGCTAGCTTCATTTTTTAGTTACATGGACCCAGCAGATCAAGATTCTGTGACTTTTGTCAACACTGATGACTTTATGCACTTTGTTTGTTTACCTACCAGAGAATCTAGCCACACACCCTACACTCTTGATCTTTTTCTCACTGGCAACCCTTCAAAGTATCAAAGTATACAGTAATGTTAGTGGTCTTCTAGTTACCTCAGATTACAATATAGTAGTGCCTATTGCTCTATTGAAGTCTCTCTCTCTCTCTCTTATTCATCTACTCTTTCACAGGTTCTCAGTTTGTGCCTTTTGTCATTAAAAGATCTATGAAATGGGTTGATTTTGATGATTTCTATTTCTCAGTTGATTATTATTATTTTTATTCTTATTCATAATAATTACACAATACACCAACCGATGTTATAAATAGTGTTATGTTTATTAAAATAATATTGTAAATAAAATAAAATAAAATTCCAATAAAAACTGACTGTACAATATAATTCTTTGCAGTTTAAATTCAAAAGAATTTAAACTGCAAAGAATTATTTACAATAAAACAATGTAGAATAAACACAGGATGATAAAAGTGCTAAAATAACCGTAGCTTTCAGAGACATCCGCCTCGTTTCTCAACAGTAAAGCTTATCGTATGGCATATCCTTAAATATCAGCAGGCTCACGGTTCCCAGCATGTGGTTCCACAGGAGCATGGGCAGAGCTCTTATTTTTTATCAGTTTTTATTGGAATCAGTTTTATCAGTTTTTTTTATCAGTATTTTATTTTATTTACAACATTATTTTAATAAACATAACACTATTTATAACATCGGTTGGTGTATTGTGTAATTATTATGAATATGAATATTCCCAACCCCAGAGACCTATTTGAAGATTATCATTTTTATTTATTTTTTAAATCTTACCTTAATGGGTGCTCAGATTCTATGACTGAAATTATTCTTGTAGAGGTGGAATCCTTTATTTCTCATTTCACCTCACAATTCTTGTAAGTGCTGTTCCAGATAAGAATTGAGCATATCTCAGTTCATCTTTGTCCAAATCCCAAGCTTCAGACTCTACCTATGCCACATAGCTTGAGGTCTTTGCCCAAGAATGCTTTTTATTAGTCAGTCACTTGATTTTGAATAGGCTGAGAGTAGAAACTTGCCACTTCTTTAAATGGTAGTTGAACCTTCTGACATCTGGCCAAAACTGTGGCCACAACTTCTGCCCATGGTTTTGTTACTTCCACAATAAAAAATAAAGTTGACTCATTGGTATCTTACTTCTTTATTTCTTAACTCTTGTATCAATTATTTTGATGAATCACCTCCTACATTACCAAATACACAGCACAGCATTCAGTGCCTGACATGGTCCTTTCATAGAAGAATATTAAAAAAAAATTAAATAATCTTGATTCCAAGGAAGCCCTAGGTCCTAATGGAACTTCATTTTTTTGCAAACCTGTGCTCCTGAGTTTACCCCTGATTTATGATATCTTTTTACACTTGTCATTCTGTGGTGTTTTTCCCTTCTGCATGGAAATTCACTCACACCTAGCCAGTTTGTAAAAAGGGTGTCAAATCTCTCCCTTCCAGTTATCAATCCATTGCCCTTACCTCTACTCTTTCCAAAATACATGGTAACCAGTTTTTGATGATGGTAGGTGCCTCTGTCTTCTAACCTCTCAACTAATGCGAGTGTTCTGTTTTATTTTTTTTTATTTTTAGGAAAAAAAAAAAATTAAACATTAATTAAAAAAATGAAAGGTTAAAATCTGAATTTTTTTTAATCTAAACTTAATATTTGATGATGAATACTGCCAAAATGAACTACTTAAGAAAAGTTTTGTGTAATTTTTCAGTTAGCCAAAATGAAAAAGTGAATGCTATCCTGCAGTTTTTTGTATTTCCAACACAGCACATATTTTGCAGCCTGGGATTGATATCCTATCTCTCAATTTAGAAAGCAAAAATTAATAAGAGAACTTAAAGTTTATAAAACTGTCATCAAAGTTTTCCTTCCTATTAATCATAATTATAAAAGATCAGTGAGAGACTAGTACAGAGGTGGTACATAATCAAAATGGGTTGATGTATAATGAAGTAATCAGTAGTACTCAACAGCATTTGTACCAAACTTTACTATATTTTACACAAGGTTTAAAAAAAAAAAATTAGAGCAGTTTTATGAAAATAGTGCACTTGAGATAATTTAAGTTAAAACTTCAAATATTTAATATACACATAGCAGAAGCCATGTGACTTTAAAAATAGTTTTGGTAAATTGTGGACTTAGTTTGGCAGCCACCTAAATTTCTGTTCTGAATTTCTAAGACCGAAGTGTTTCCTTAAGGCACTCAGAAGTCTGCTTGCTCGAAACAGACAGACTTCAGAGATAGTAACATGTTAGTTGAGTTATCAGAAATAAAGTTAAATATTATTTAACTTTCATTTAATTATAATCATATGTGGGGAAGCAGTTCATCATTCAGTAATGCTATTCTGAGAATAAGCCTTTTTAAACCAAATCAATTTCAACAAAAATGAAAAAAAAAAAATTTTTTTTTGTAGTGCTTATCAATATCATTGAAGATGTATAAATCGATATTTTGCAGTATTCTGTCAATTTCAGTGTAACAAATTGACAAAATACTGCAAAACCTATCAGATGCTATTATAAAAAAAGAAAGAATTGATGTATGTGGTTCTTGGTTAGAAAACCGGTAAGTGAACAAGGAAGCTTGAAATGTAACAAGTCTTGCTTGTTACATTTCAAGTATTTTAATAGTTCTTCATATCAGTACTGAATTGAGAGAATATTCGGCCAGGTGTAAAAATTGGGTTTAGATCTTCTCTTTCTGCCAGAGTTCTGAAACGGCTCTTGATAGCCAAATCAAAACAGTAGTGCCGTGATTATGAAAAAAGGCTTTGATTCAACATTTCTAAAAAAGGTGAAGTCTACAGCAGTATCTTTCTTTAAGCAAACATATTCAGCTGATCTAACAGACACTGGAAACAAAACTCCACAGGTAGAAAAATCCTAGATAAGCTAATGCTTCAAAGCTTACTATATCATTAAACACTATATAGTAATAGCTGTGTTTTAATATGAAATTTAATTTATAGCACAGTGTGGACATTAAAAGGCCTCCTGGTTTTTCCAAAAAAAGCTCTTGTTTTCCTCCTGTTTTTTTGCAGTCTCTGGCTTTTTGCAAAAACGTTCCTCTTTTTATTACCCGCCCATTTTGGCCAAATAGCTCTGTTTTACTGTTACATCTACCTGATCTCCAGTTTTTCGAAATTAAAAAGTTTGCAGCTGTGTTCAGCTACATTAACTTACTTCTATGAAAATCCTATCCATCATTTTGCCAATGACAGTTGCCAGTGACAAATTGGCAAACTGTCATTTTGCCAGAGTGAGAAACATTACCTTGCAGAAAGAGTTTTAACTTTCGAGTTATCACCATTTTGTTAAATGCTGATCTTCAACTTATTCTCCAATGGGGCAAAGAAATCTCTCGATGATACAGAGATCTTTAGACAGGATCACATATCGTTATTGTCTCTTAGCATAAGTACATCATAAATATTGCTTGCTCTGTATCAGAAAAAAAATGGGGTTTTCTTTTTCACTTTCAACGTTACTGTCCTTCTAAACAGATACTGACTCTCTATAAATCTGAAATCCACCTTACCATGAAATATGGTTCCTGTATCTAGGGTAGTGCCCCCAAAACCTCTTTCAAATCCTTGATTTTGTTCAGAAGAGGGCAGTTTTTTTTTTAATGATCTATCTCTTACAAAGTCTGTGTCTTCTCTATCTCATAGATGTTCGGTTTCTGCTACATGATTCTTTTTTATAATTTTTTTCATAATGGGCACTGTTCTGAGTTGCCATATGTAATTCCCTCACTTTCTTCCAAACCAGTCTGCACGTGTCTCAATTGTGAAACATATATTCACTGTATTTCTCTAAACTTAGTGAACAAAGTTTTCCTCTTCCTCATTTATCACGTCCTTGTGGGTAGCAAAGTTGGTAGGATCACCGTCCATCCCATACTGGGTGGAAAAGACCTGAGTTCGAGTCACATCAATGACAGAGGAATTTTTCTGCACCTTATTCACAGTATGGCTGAGTTATTCAGTCCCAGGCGAGGGTAGCACGAATTCTTCCTCCCGAAAACTCAGATTTTTCATCCGGCAAACAGAAAATCAACCTCAGAACACATGCAATTTACAAACAATATACACAGAACAATAATGCCTTAGTTGCTGATGCGCCTAAAACCCTACCACAACTACAACCTCATTTATCCCTTATACTTTTTCATTTTTTTGGAACAACCTTCCATCGCCTGGTATTTCCTAAAATTTACAGCATACAGAAATTAGTCTAATTTCAACAAGTATCATCTGCTCTCGCATCTTTTAACCCATGCACTTTACTAAGTGCATAAGTCCTTTTGTGCTTGCAGTTTCTTTCTTTTTTTAAACCTTTGTTATATAGCTCATATGGAGATTAGGATATTTTGGTAATCCAAGCATCTCTTCAACCAACAGAAAAACAATAAATAACAAAATAAAACTAAAATTTTAGATGCATGCCTATGTAAACCCTATTAAAAACAACAAAAAGTATGATACAGCAGTCAAAACAGGAAAAATATTAATCTTGTTTAATAAAAAA
The DNA here is from genome assembly GCF_048544385.1 of Mastigoproctus giganteus. Lineage (NCBI taxonomy): Eukaryota > Metazoa > Arthropoda > Arachnida > Uropygi > Thelyphonidae > Mastigoproctus > Mastigoproctus giganteus. Next base: position 176,916,790 of record NC_143579.1, on the reverse strand, counting down.
GAAAGCTGTAATTAGTAATTATTTTAGTTTTGCATTTTTGATATTTATAAAATCACCCATCTGTTGTACTGTATGCTCCTTTCTTCATGTTAGTATTAGTAGTGGAAAATGATGCAAGAAAACAAGCTTATACAGCATCAGTGGGGGTAAAAAAACCTACTCATTTTGCCTATCCATTCCCTCCCCTCCAACAATTTATCTACTTCCTTGAATTTGTTCAGTATATCCTCTTTCACATCAGACAGAAGTTTATTCCAGCAATCAGCTACCTGTTTATTAAAGACAAATCTCCACACATCTATTCTACAATCATCCTTCCTCAATTAAAATTTATGCCCCCTTGTGTATGTAGTCTGAGCAAGAGGAAGAATCCTATCGGCATTGATCTTGCTCAATCCAATCAAAGCTCAAATACCTCTATCAGAGGTATTTGAGCTTTGATTGGATTGAGCAAGTGCCTTTGATTGCCCCACAAGTGCCTAGTCTCCAAATGCTGCAATTTGCAGAACTCGAACTTTTCTTGGTAAGAGCACCTCCTTTGTTCCCCTGACCACCACCACCAGTAGTAGTAGAAGTAGTGGCATGTGATGCAAGAAAGCAAGTGTATGAGCTTATGCAGCATCAGCCAAAAAAAAATAATCACACCATTCCCTCCAAATGCCTGTCCAGTTCCTCCTTAAATTTATTTAACCTATCAACTTCCACAAACACAGATGAAAGTTTGTTGCAGCGATTAACCACCCGCTGGCTAAAGGCAAATTTACGCACATCTATTCTACATCTGTCTTTTCTTAATTTGAATTTATGCCCCCTTAGGTTCATAATCTGAACAAGTGGAAGGATCCCATCAGAATTCAGCGTGCTCAACCCATTCAATGTCTTATACACCTCAATCAGATCACCGCGCAGGTGCCTAGTCTCCAACCACTGCAATTTGCAGAACTTAAGCCTCTCTTGGTAAGAGGATCCCTTCATTCCCCTCACCAATCTTGTTGCCCTTCTCTGTACATGCTCAAGCAAATCTACATCCTTCCTAAAATGAGGCCTCCAGACCTGTAGGGAGTACTCCAATAAAAGCCAATAAAAATATGTTATCGTAATATACAAGATGTGTGGCTATTAAATCATGAGACTGTTACAATAAATATAATGAAAGATTTCATGCCTTATATAAGTTATTCTCTTCAAAATAATTGCCTTGTGCTTGAACCCACTGTTCCATACGTTTATTCCAAGCAGCACAGAAACATTTCTGGAATTCATCTTCTGTAATCCTTTTTAACACGTTGGTCATTTATTAATTAAAAGAACAGGTGCATGTATACTTGCATGTACACCAATGCTAGGAGTTTAGTAAATAAATTTGATGAATTTGAGGTATTGCTCAAAACATCAAAGGCAGATATTGTGGGGGTTTCAGAGACGTGGTGTCACACAGATATAAGGAATGCAGAACTGGAATTTGGGGTGTACAATGTCTGCAGAAGGGATAGACAGGATAGGAAGGGAGGAGGGGTTATGCTATTAGTTAAGAAATACATAAAATCCAAGGAAGTGAAGCCAGTTGACATTGCTGGACAGTGCAGTGTCGAGTCAGTTTGGTGTGACATAAGCATTGGGAGATCAAAATTGAGAGTAGGAGTGTGCTATAGGCCTAATGACTCTGATGAGTATAATAAGAAATTGTACAGGGAAATAGAGTGGGCCAGTAAATCAGAGAGTCTTATAATGGGGGATTTTAATTTCCCAGATATTGACTGGAATTTGGGGACTGGTCACTCACACACTAGCAAGGCTTTTGTGGATTTATTGGATGATTGTTTTCTACATCAGCATGTTTGGGAAGCAACTAGAGGGAGTAATATTCTTGATTTGATTATCAGTAGTGATTCTTCATGCATTAAGAATCTGCAGGTAAATGAACCACTAGGTGGCAGTGATCACAGTGTGCTGAAGTCGGATTTACTCAAAGAGTTAACTACCATTAGGGGTAAAGGGAAGGGTTATTGCTTTCGTAAAGGCGAAACTAATGATGTTACCAACAGCAAATTCAAAATGGGAAGCATTCAAAGAACTTATCATGGAAGCTACTAGGCTTTACATACCAACTAAGAAATATTGTTCAAGGTTTAGGTGGATGTCAGATGAACTTTGTTAAGGGGAAGTCTTGCCTGACCAATTTGATTGGATACTATGATGCAGTCACAAAAGAACTGGATGCAGGGAATAACTTTGATATTATATACTTGGATCTTAGAAAGGCTTTTGATACTGTTGCACATGGAAGACTGCTGATTGGAGCAGTGTGGCATTGGAGGCAAATTGCTGCTATGGATAAAGCGGTGGTTGAGGGAGAGAAGACAGAGAGTGGTAATCAATGGACACTGCTCATCGTGGATTAATGTTATTAGTGGAGTCCCTCAGGGTTCAGTATTGGGTCCATTATTGTTTTCTGTATTTATAAATGATATTGATGATGGTATATCAAGCTTAATGTCCAAGTTTGCAGACGATACGAAGGTTGGCAGGGTTGTCAAGGACACTACTGACACTATGCTACTGCAACAGGATCTGGAAAGGTTGAGCAGATGGGCTGAGAGGTGGCAAATGAAGTTTAACATTGACAAATGTAAAGTACTACATATGGGAAACAGCAACCCCAAAGTAACATATCAACTGTGTGGTACTATCCTGAATGTGCTAGAGAATGAAAAGCACCTGGGGGTAATGGTGTAGTCAGATATGAAGTTTTCTGAGCAGTGCAGACGGTCGGTAAAATTAGCTCATGATGTCTTGTCAATGATATACAGAATTTTTTTTTAGCATGGAAAAGGATGTGATTATCCCCTTGTATAAGGCATTTGTCAGGTCACACCATGCCTCATTTTAGGAAGGAGGTAGAACTGTTGGGACTAGTACAGAGAAGTGCAACAAGATTAGTGAATGGAACAAAGGAACAAAAGGTTGCTCTTATGAAGAAAGGCTTAAGTTTTGCAAATTACAGTGTCTGGAGACTAGGCACCTGCATGGCGATCTGATTGAAATATATATGGCCTTGAATGGTTTGAGCCGCTCGGTGCAAATGGGATTCTTCCTCTTGCTCAGATTAATCACCTGAAGTGACATAAATTCAAATTGAGGAAAGGCAGTTATAGAACAGATGTGCAGAAGTTTGCATATAGCCAGTGGGTGTTTGATTCCCAAGCCAAATTTACATCTGTCGTTGTAGAAGTTGACAACTTAAATAAATTCAAGGCAGAACTAGACAAACATTTGGAGTGTGAATGGATGGGTGAAATGGGAACGGGATTTTTTTTTGGCTGATGCTGTATACACTTGTTTTCTTGCATCATATGCCTCTGCTAATGCTAATCCAGATGAACTCTCCCCCAATTAATCTGGATTAGCTAGGGTTTACTGTATTATTAAATACAGGTGTAAATACATCATAGCAAACTCATAATGAAAAATACATAAGTAGTGTAAAGGCAACGATTTAATTGTATCTCATATTGTGATTACCTTCACAAAGAGTTACCATATATTGCACTGCCTCAAATAAGTAACTCTTCACTAATAGAGAAGACTATTGTTACTTATTCTCAGTGGGCACCACCACCCAGACGGTACCATTTCAAGGCTTATTGCCCTATCCTCGGGTTTGTGGGTAGGTACCCTGGTTTTGCAACATGCCAACCCGGTTGTGAACTATTTCCACAATATGAGAGATGCCAAAACTTGTGCAAGATAATACTTAAATAAAATATAAATGCTCAAGGCATTTATAATATATTATGATTTTTCTAAACTGGTAGTAGATTGTATTTAAAATACACTATAAAATATAGGTGTAATGGCATCGATTTAATTGTATTTCATATTGTGACTACCTTCACAACGAGTTACCACGTATTGCGTTACCTCAAATAAATAATTCTTCACTAATAGAGAAGACTTGTTACTTAAATATCAGTGGGCACCACCTCTCACACAGCACTATTTCAAGGCTTCTTGGCCTATCCTCTGTGAGTGGGTATGTACCCTGGTGTTGCTCTTTTAGTCTTATGGACCACTGAAGACTACATAAGTCTTCTATATTAGTGAAGCATTACTTATTCAAGGTAGTGCATTACCTGGTAACTTCTTGTCAAGGTAATAGTAATACAGGCATGTGATGCAAGAAAGCAAGCATATGAGCTTATGTAGCATCAGCCAAAAAAATAAATAATAAATAAATAAATTTTAAAAAAAATTTCACACAACCATGCCCTCTAAAAGTTTGTCCAGTTTCTATTTAAATTTATTTAAGCTATCAACTTCCACAACGACAGATGGAAGTTTGTTTCAGCAATTAACTGCCCGCTGGCTAATGGCAAATTTCTGCACATCTTTTCTACAACTACCTTTTCTCAATTTGAATTTATGCCCCCTTAGATTCGTAATCTGAACAAGTGGAAGAATCCCATCAGAATTCAGTACGCTCAACCCATTCAAGGCCTTATACAACTCTATCAGATCACCTCACAGGTGCCTAGTCTCCAGCCGCTGCAATTTGCAGAACTTAAACCTCTCTTGGTAAGAGGATCCCCTCATTCCCCTCACCAATCATGTTGCCTTCTCTATACAAGCTAAAGCAAATCTACATCCTTCCTAAAATGAGGCCTACAGACCTGTACACAGTACTCAAGGCGTGGCCTGTCCATTGCCTTATACAAAGGGTTAATCACCTTTTCCCTGCTAACAAAATTCCTGAATATCATTGACAAAACCGCATGACCTGCTCTTGCGGCCTATCTGCATTGCTCAGAAAACTTCGTATCTGACTTCACAATTACTCCCAGGTCTTTTTCATTTTCTACCACCCTAAGTGTAGTACCACACAGTTGGTACGTTCCTCTGGGATTAATTCTACCCATATGCAGTACTTTGCATTTCTCAATGTTAAACTTCAGTTGCCACTTCTTTGCCCATCTGCCCAAATTTTCTAAATCCTGTCTCAGTAGCACACTACCATTACTGTCATTAACAACCCTGAAAACTTCAACACTAAGCCTGATATACTTTCATCAATATCATTGATAAATGTACAAAACAACAGTGGGCCTAACACCGAACCCTGTGGGACTTCACAAATAACATTAGTCCATGAAGAGCAGCATCAATTGATTACCACCCTCTGTCTTCTCCCACTCAACCACCCTTTTATCCATTGTAGCAACTTCCCTTAATATCATTCTGCTCCAATTTGTACAGTGGTCTTCCATGTGCAACAGTGTCAAAAGCTTTCCTGAAATCCAAGTATATGATATCAAAATTATTTTTTGCATCCTGTTCCTTTGTAACCCCATCATAGTATCCAGTGAAATTTGTCAGACAAGACTTTCCCTTAACAAACCCATGCTGTGTCTGAATTATTGCTGCAGTCTTGTCTAGATGATCCTGCAATGTATCTTTAACCAGTGACTCCATTATTTTACACCAGAACAGAAATTAAACTAACTGGTCTGTAATTACTTGTGTCACCCTTCGATCCCCCCCTTTGTGAATTGGGGATACATTTGCACATCTCCAGTCTGTGGGGACTTCCCCTGAGTCCAATGATGCCTCATAATTATGCTAAGGGTTTGCTTAGTTCCTTTGCCGTCTCCTTTAATATAACTAGATAGATCCCATCCACCCCAGGTGCCTTTTTTATATTTAACTTCAACAATTTCTCGTCCACTTTGCTCTCACTTATTAGAAATTCAGATATTCACAATATGAGTTACAATTAAATTGATGGCTCTACACTACTTATATATTTTTTCATCATTAGTTTGCTGTGGTGTATTTATATCTTTATTTTACAGTATATTTTTAACTCCTAGTCTATTATGCCTTGAGCATTTATATTTTATTTAAGTATTATCTTGCACACCTTTTGGCATTGCTCATATTCTGGAAATAACTTCACGACTGGGTTTGCATGATTGCAACAGCAGGGTACCTATCTACACACTGAGGATAGGCCAACATGGCTTTAAACGGTGCCACCTGGGTGGTTATACCCACTGAGAATAAGTAACAGTAGTCTTTCTATTAGTGGTTTTACTTATTCGAGGTTGTACAGCGGTCAGCAATGAGCATGCTCAAACCATTCAAGGCTTTATACACCTCAATCAGATCACCTCGCAGGTGCCTAGTCTCCAGACACTGTAATTTGCAAAATTTAAGCCTTTCTTCGTAAGAGCAACCCTTTGTTCCATTCACTAATCTTGTTGCCCTTCTCTGTACTCGTTCCAACAGCTCTCATCCTTCTTAAAATGAGGCCTCGAGACACCAGTGTACAGTTCTCAAGGTGTAGCCTGACCATTGCCATATACAAGGGGATAATTACTTCCTTATCTCTGCTACAAAAATTCCTGTATATATCATTGACAAGATACCATGAGCTACTCTTGCAAACCGTCTGCACTGCTCAGAAAACTTCATATCTGCCTGCCAAATTGCCCCCAAGTCCTTTTCATTCTCTAACATTGTCAGTGTAGTACCACAGAATTGATGCATTACTCTGGGGTTACTTCTTCCCATATGTAGTACTTTACATTTGTCAAGGTTAAACTTCTTTGCCACCTCTCAGCCCATCTGCTCAACCTTTCTAGAACCTGTTGCAACAGCGTAATGTCATTAGTGTTCTTAACAACAATGCCAATCTTCGTCAGTTAAACTTGAACATTAAGCCTGATATACCATTTAGATAAGTTATAGAATGTCTTAAAATACCGTTTGAAATCGACTCAAAGTTTTGAATAGCATAAAGCTTAATGAGCGGTACTCACCTCAGATAATCTGCTACATTACATGGAGTTAGGATGTACGAATAATTTGAGGCTTAAGGTAGTTTAAAATAATTTAGAATAAGTTAAAATTGTGATGTTTGTATGAACACGGAATTAAAATATGCTCAAGGAAGTAGAAGTGCACAACTTCTTCCCTGGTTGTCATTGAAGAATTAATTTAAACTTTAAAATATGAGACTGGTGAAGCCAAAAGTCATGAAAGACCGACTTTCGTATTAACATCTTCAGTTGGCAATATTAAAAAGGGGAAGAAATTGTGTGTTTTTAAAGACTTCTGTGTTTCCATGATGCACTTTGTAACATGTGGGAATATTAAGTGCATGAGATTCAAGCCCGGGAAGAGGTTGTTAGGTAGCTTTGTATTTACGGCGTTAAGTTTGGTATTATGTCGGCACCATTCTATAATAAGAGCTTCATATTGAAAGATTTTGTAACTGGATTTTAATTTTACAATTGTGATGGCCGAATCAACTAAGGGGTTGTGGTTGTGAGAATGTATGTGTTGTGTGAGTTCGCACCAGGAATTTCAGCCCTATTATCAGAGATCTACTTAGCAGCTATCCGAAAACCAAGAACTACAACCTTACCCTTCAGGGATTAAACTTTATATGCATTATGCAGATGACATACTTTTAATAGGAAACAGAACTACAATTTATAATCTCTTTATTAAATTCAACACAATACACAACAGATTAAAATACACACTCGAAACAGAAATCCACAACAAAATCAATTTTCTTAACCTTACAATATACAAAATAGGCACCAAACTAGGAATTAGGAGGCGCTTCAGTAAGGCGCCTCCGTAGCCAAGTAGGCAGGAGCGGCAGTGCGTAGCACACGCTTCTTGATTAGACCGGGGTTCGAGCCCGTGACCACCAAATATGGAGGATGCGGAAAGGTCAGGGAATGACCACCGCATATCCCCTGAGCAATATGGCCTTAGTTGCTAATGCTCCTAAAAACCAAATAACAACAACAACAACAGCGCCTCCGTAGCCAGGTGGGAAGGAGCAGCAGTGCGTAGCACACGCTTCTTGATTAGATTGGGGTTCGAGCCCGTCACCACCAAATACGGAGGATGCGGAAAGGTCAGGGAATGACCACCGCATATCCCAGAGCAATATGGCCTTAGTTGCTAATGCTCCTAAAAAAAAAATCAAATAACAAAAAATAACAAGGAACCAGGATTTACAGTAAAATACACACACAGGGAAATATTTACATTTCGAATCACATCACCCACTTAATACATAAAAGGCCTCCCTTTATAATCAAATCCACAATGCTATAAAGTACAGTTCTTCACAAGATGATTTATCTGCCGAATTACAATATCTCACAAAAAAATTCACAACCAGAAAAAATTTCCGCTTCAGTTAATCCAACACACAATTTCCGTTGCAAAGAATAATGCCAATAGCTTATTCAAACACAACACCAAACAGAGCATGCGCATTATTCTTCCCCATCGCAGCAGTCTTGCTAGACAGTTCCGCCAAGTGTTCGCAAGCACTGATATCATACTTATTATCTTCATACAATAAGTTAGGGACACTGTTTAATATATATAAAGACACACACAAATACCCAATAAACGACATTAACAGTATTGTATATTTAATTAAGTGTCAATAAGGTTGCAACGCATGCTACATCGGGAGCACTACCACAAAATACGTTTCCAAAATAACTTTGAAAACACTGGCTTATTACCATTATAACAGCTTCAGGATGGGTCAAACCAGTACCGAACTCACACAACACATACATTCTCACAACCACAGCCCCTTAGTTGATTTGGCCATCACAATTGTAAAATTAAAATCCAGTTACAAAATCTTTCAATACGAAGCTCTTATTATAGAATGGTGCCGCCGTAATACCAAACTTAACGTCGTAAATACGAAACTACCTTCCAACCTCTCCCTGGTCTGGAATCTCACGCATTTAAGATTCCGGAGTCTCCGTAGCCAGGTGGGCAGGAGCAGCAGTGCGTAGCACATGCTTCTTGATTAGACCGGGGTTCGAGCCCGTGACCACCAAATACGGAGGATGCGGAAAGGTCAGGGAATGAGCACCGCATATCCCCAGAGCAATATGGCCTTAGTTGCTAATGCTCCTAAAAACCACCAAATAACAAAACAAACTTAAGATTCCCACGTGTTACTAAGAGCATCATGGGAACATAGAAATCTTTAAAAACATGCGATTTCTTCCCCCTTTTAATATTGCCAACTGACGTTAATACGAAAGTCAGTCGTTCATGACTTTTCACCGGTTGTTGTTGTTTGTTGTTTATTTGGTTTTTAGGAGCATTAGCAACTAACGCCATATTGCTCCGGGATATGCGGTGGTCATTCCCTGACCTTTCCGCATCCTCCGTATTTGGTGGTGACGGGCTTGAACCCTGGTCTAATCAAGAAGCGTGTGCTACGCACTGCTGCTTCTTTCCACCTGGCTACGGAGGCGCAGGTTCACCGGTCTCATATTTTAAATCTTAAATAAATTCTTCAATGACAACCAGGGATGAAGTTGTACACTTCTACTTCCTTGAGCATATTTTAATTCCGTGTTCATACAAACATCAGAATTTTAAATTATTCTAAATTATTATAAACTGCTTTAAGCTTCAAATTATTCTTCCATCCTAACTCCACGTAACGTAGCAGATTATCTGAGGTGAGTACCGCTCATTAAGCTTTATGCTATTCAAAACTTTGAGCCTGATTTACCATCATCAATATCATTTATAAATACAGAAAACAACAATGGACCCAATACTGAACCCTGAGGGACTCCACTAATAACATTAATCCACAAAGAGCAGTGTCCATTGATTACCACTCTCTGTCTTCTCCGACTCAACCATCCCTTTATCCATAGCAACATTTTGCCTGCAATGCCACACTGCTCCAATTTGTGCAGCAGTCTACCATGGCAACAGTATCAAAAGCCTTTCTGAGATCTAAATATATCTAAATATATGATATCAAAGTTATTCCCTGCATCCAGTTCCTTTGTGACCACATCATAGTATCCAATCAAATTGGTCAGACAAGACTTCCCCTTAACAAAACCATGCTGTGTCTGAGCTATACTGAAGTCTTGTGTATATGATCCTGCAGTGCTTCTTTAACCAGTGCCTCCATTAATTTCCCTCAAACAGAATTTAAACTAACAGGTCTGTAATTACTTGTGTTGCCCTTTGATCCTCCTTTGTGAATTGGGGGTCACATTTGCAAATCTCCAGTCCATGGGTACCTCCCCTGAGTCCAAGGAAGCTCCCATAATTATGGCTAAGGGTTTGCTTACTGCCTTTGCCGCCTCATTTAATATAACTGGATAGGTTCCATCCACTCCGGATGCCTTTCTTATGTTTATCATCAACAATTTCTCCTCCCCTTTCCTCTCAGTTTTTACAAAATCATCTAGCTCACTGCCAGAGTTTAATTCAACTCTGGCATTCCCCTCCCTGAATAACTTCTCATGTGTGAATATAGATGCAAAATACTCATTTAGTTTGTTAGCCACCTGAGCAGGATCATCAACAGTTGAACCATCAATATCCCATGGACCAATCTGATTCATCCCTTTCCTTCTAGCGTTTACATAGGTAAAGAACTCTTTGCTGTTTTTATTTGCATCCTTTGCCAAGGATTTCTCATAATCTGCCTTTGCCTGCCTAATCTTCTTTGTGACTTTGCAGACTAGCTTATATCTATCATTGGCTTCCATGTGACCAATTAATTTATATGTATCCTATGCATTTTTATTCTCTGCCACATGTCTCATTAGTTCATCTGACCTCCATTTAGGCCTAAACCTTGAACAATATTTTTTACTTTGTATGTACAGCCTAGTAGCTTCCAAGATTAATTCTTTGAATGCCTCTCATTTTGAATTTGGTGGTAACATCATCAGTTGGTCTCACCATCTGGTAAGGCCACCCCTCAATTTCCCTCATCAATGTTATTGATCTTCTCTGTACTCACTCATGCAACTCTACATCCTTCCTAAAATTAGGCCTAAAGACCTGTATGCAGTACTCAAGGCATGGCCTGACTATTTCTTCTACCCCTATACCTTATACAAAGGGATAATCACCTCCTTTTCACTACTAGAAAAATTCCTATTTATCATCAAGTCTTGTGAGAGATCAGAACTGCACTTTTGGTGAGCAGGAAGCATCAGAACATATTCTGTTTTATTGCAACCAGAATGTTGATCTTAGGCATCAACTAGAATTATTATTGGGTGGCCTTGAGCAGAGTATTTAATGGACCATGTTTGTGGAGAATACAGATTCTGTTATTTTAACGAGTTTATACATGCTGTGTTTAAAAAATGAGAGTATATCAAAGCTGGATAGTACAGCCTGCCTCTCAGTGGCAGGGATAGAAACCATGTCCACTGGGATAGGTGAGGTTAGCAATGAACCTAATATCTATCTCACTTGGCTTGGGCCAAGCTGCATAAAAGCTCTTGTAGTTTATATTTTGAATTATTTTAATTGTTTTGAATGGAAAGTTTAGAGTTTTAACAGCCAAGTTTAAGTGACATTAAGCAATATGCCATATGTAAGCCTAGGCTTGGGCGGTGGTACTTAATGGTGCTTTGAACGAATGTATATCATTGACAACACCCCATGACCTGCTCTAGCAGCCTGTTTGCACTGCTCAGAATATTTCATATCTGACTGCACAATTACTCCCAGGTCTTTTTCATTTTCTATCACCCTAAGTTTATTGCCCCATGGTTGGTACATTACTCTGGGGTTACCTCTACCTATACGCATTACTTTGCTTTTATCAATGTTAAACTTCAGTTGCCACTTCTTTGTCCATCTGCCCAACTTTTCTAGATCCTGTTGCAGTAGCACACTGCCATTTCTGTAATTAACAACCATGCCAACCTTTGTATCATCTGGAAACCTTCAACATTAAGCCCGACATACCTTCATCAATATTATTGATACAAAACAGTGGGCTCAACACCGAACCTTGGAGTACTCCACTAATAACACTAGTCCACGAAGAGCAGCATTATTTTATTACCACACTCTGTCTTCTCTCACTGAACCACCCTTTTATCCGTTGTAGCAACTTACCGTTAATACCATATTGCTCCAATTTGTACAGTAAGCTTCCATGAGCAACAGTGTCAAATGCTTTCCTGAAATCCAAGTAGTCCTCTCTGAGTCTTTTTCTAATGTATACAATTTAAAAACTGCCTGAGACCACTGTAGTTACATTTATGAAAGCAAAACCCCTTCCCTTTACCCCTTATGGTAGTTCCATCTTTAAGTAAATACCACATTAGTACACTGTGATCACTATCACCTCGTGATTCCTTTATCTGCAAATTCATAATCCACGAATAATCACTGCTGATAACCATATCAAAAGTATTATTCCCTCTGGTTTCCTCTTAAGTAAATAAATAAGTAAATTTAATTAAATGGCATTATTATGCCATTATCATTAAACTTCTGACCTACAGGTACGCTATTTCCCTTAAATATAGCCACAGATATATGCAGTTAATGAGTTTTGCTATTTTATAATCATCTTATCAGAGAAATGAAAGGTACGCTATGGTGAAGCATGCATCCTGCACTGTAACCAACCTATACCTATATTTGTTGGAAAAATTCTTTCGAAAGAACCTGTTTCTTTTCTTTTTGATTTACTGCTTTTAACTCCTACAAATTGTATTCACACGTTTTTCACTTCCTATCCAAGAGAACTCATGCTTCTCCAAAGTAATTATCAATTATTTCGACTTTTACCTCAAAATAACCATGCCATTTACTGAAGAAAACAGTTTATCAAAAATGAGATCCATATACAAGCTAGTAACTTCCAAGTGGTCTACCATCTCTAGTTTCTCCAAACCTTATACTAATGTTATTCTCTCCATTAGGTTTACTTCTTTTGGTAACAAAATTACTTTGCATATCTCAAATTTAAAGATCAAAACAGCATACGGGGTGTGCACATAGTATTTTTTATATTATAAAGCAGCTGAAAAATTTAATAATGCTGCAGATAATTGAGCAACCCTGAAAACCAGCAAATTAAAATGAAAATGTTTGACATGCTAAGAGAAGGCACAATGTATGTCATGGTTCATTGAAACAGAATGAGACATTCACATTCAGTGTGTATTTTGGTAAAATTTCGAAAGGGTCCTACCAGTTAGACCATTGATACATGAATGTCATAAGAAATTCATGGAGATTGGCAGTGTCTTACAACAGCCAGTTGTGTAAGTGCCAAGGATATGATATGGATATGTGAATCATTTGTACATAGGCCTCAGAAACTCATACACTTGTAGCCAGGAATTGCAGATTGTATTTTCAACAGTACACAAGGTTCCACACAGGCACTTGAGGCTGCATGCATTTAGGTTTGAGTTTGAAAAGTTTCTCGAGCCAGGTGACCATCCAAAACACTATGCATTCACTTTGGACATGATAAAGTGGCTGGATCTGAAGATAAATGATATTCACTGGTGAAGCTACCTTTCATGTTCCAGGATGAGTCCATCACTATAGGCGCCTCCATAGCCAGGTGGGCAGGAGCAGCAGTGCATAGCACACGCTTCTTGATTAGACCGGGGTTCAAGCCCGTGACCACCAAATACAGAGGATGCGGAAAGATCAGGGAATGACCACCGCATATCTCCGGAGCAATATGGCCTTAGTTGTTAATGCTCCTAAAAACCAAATAACAACAACAGCCATCACTACACTTTAAGATGTGGGAATTCCCAAAATCCTAATGTGAGAAATATGACAACCCAAAGGCAAATGTACTGTGTGATATCACACACACAAAGTAGGCTCATCAAAGAAAAATAGTCCCACCACATGTGGTAAGACCATTTTTCTTTAATGACTCTCCATTGACCTACAGGTGTTGCAGAATTGCATTGTTCCTCAGTTGTTTAAGTTGAATGAAGTAATTTTCCTGCTGGGATGCTCCCAACATTGGGGAAAGTTGATCGAAGCAGAATATCACTGCTGTGGCAACAGTATGTCATTAATATATATTGCATGGTACCTGGTTGTATCATAACAAAGTCTCTTCATTCCTGCCTATTGTGCAAATTGTCTACATTTCACTAATGTGGAACTTTGTTTGCAAAATTCAAAGTCAGTTAAAAGCCATTTCTCAAACTATCCAAAAAGCCTTTCTGCATCATTTCAAAAGAGGTCAGCCTTCCTTGTATCATTAATCATGCTTCTAACCCTGATCTGCAAATATCAACATTTTATCCTTTCTAAAGAAAATGAAAAACAAGTCACCACTGCACTGAATCCTAAGGGAACCTAATTACAACCCTCACCCACTTTGAAGAATGACCATTTAAAACAACTCTTCTCCATCCTTTAGCTATCCCCTAGTCTGTCTGAGAATTTTGCATGTGATCCCAATACACTCTTACTGTACAGCAAATGTGAAAATTTGCTTAAAAGTGGCACCATTCCAAAATGCTTTGCTAAATTCAAAACTTGTAATATCAAAATTGTTTCTTACATCCAGCTCCTGTGAGATGACCATAGTAATTATTTTGGTTTGTCAAGCATGTTTTTCCTTTACAAAACCATGTTGGAGATGATTCTGCACTTTGTATGCTATGTTAAGGTGAAATTTTTGAACAATATTTATTTCATGTGTTGAGAGAAGGGTGTTGCAGGTTTGTTCATAATGTTGCACATTTGTTTGCTAATTAAACCACACATTGTTATCAAGTGAATTTTATTGTATGTTAATTATTACAATAAGAAAATTTAAGCTCAGTAGAACTATTTAATTTTTGACATTTTGATCATCAATTATTATATATTTATATATGTAATACAGTATTTATTGCTAGCAAATTTCCAGTTTGATATCTCAGTTACCATTTTAATGAAACTATACATATAATCAATATTACGTTGCATTGTATCTTAACCAAGTCTCTACGTTCATTCCTAGTGTACAAATTGTCCTTAGGCAAACATTGAAGTTTTTCTGTAATGTGGGACCTTACCAAATGCTTTTCTGAACTCCAAGCATGTAATATCAGAATTTTTCCTTGCATCCAAATCTTTGTGAGATCATATCATAGTAATTTTTGCTGGTTGGTGAAACATGATTTTCCCTTTACAAATTCATGTTAAATAGATTATTCTGATCTTTGTGCACTTTGCCAAACTAAACATTTTGAACAATATTTATTTCATACGTTGAGAGAACTATGTCGCATAGTTGTTTATAGAGTGTTACCTATGAAAATTTAAGCTCACTATACTCAGTAAATGCAGAATTTCTGATTTCCATGATCAATCCTATCATCAGGTCTAATTGAGAATGATTGGGAGCTGGTTTAGGTAGAAGTTCAGATTCCAGATATTTTGTCTGCTATTAAATAGTTCCATTGTATGGACATTTAACTTATTTGTATAGTGGAATACTTTATATGCACTACATTTCATTGGGTAATAACTCACCAGGTTTAATTATTGTTAGTCATATTTCACATAAATTCTGTGCTACCTTACAAAAGAATCAGACATATATCAGGTTCAGATTGATATTACTGTCACACACTTCACTAGCATGTTGGTCTTCCTTTGGCCTCAGTGACAAACTCCACCCTCCCACAGTGTACCCACACAGTTGATTATTCCTGTAGTACAGCTACTGCAGTACATTGACTGCTCAGGTACTGATGTGCATTGGTCTAGCTCCTCACCTGATGTTTCTGATGTTCCCATTGCTGTTCCATATGTATCAAATTGGGATTCTGTACTGGTCATTTCAACTTTTGTACATTTGTGTCTGTGTACCATTGTTGAACAGCACCAGTAGTATGGCAAGAGCATTATCCTGTTGGAACAAATGATGGTCTGTCTAAAGAACTGCCATATAAGGAGCATAGAATTGTCCAAAATTTTAAGGTAAGGCATCAATATTCATCGTTTTCCCCCTGCACAACCACCAAAAGTTTTTAGGCTGTGCTGTGAGAAACAGCTTCACACCGTAACCCCACCCCCTCTGAACTTGAGATATTTTCCAAGCATACACCACACCCATGTGATTTGAATAGGGTTTGTTACGCCATAGAACCAATTTCCACTTCATTAAGACCAATTTTGGTGATTGTTACACCATTTAAAGCAAGACCACTGATTGAAATTAAAAATCGGCTTCTTATGTACCACCACTCTCCTAGACTGTAGAGCTCCATAATGTATGTAACAGAACTCAACTACTGTTGATGCTTTAAACTCTTGGTTGATATTTTGTAGGAATGTCTGATGAGATTGTCATAGTGCCCTTCTGAGTAGTCCAGTCAGGTGGGGGGTGGGCTTCCATAGTCTTCCTGTGCTTTGCTGGATAATAGTGGTGGTACTGTGATGCTTCCATTTTATCATAACACCACCGTCAATTGACTTTGGATGATGTAGGCAGGGCCAGCTTAAGGCATGATCAAGCGGTTCCTCCAAACAGGGCGCAAAAATTTAGGGGGCACAAAATGCCCCGAAAATTCACTGATTTGCTCTAAATTTTAAGTCAGAGAGGGCACACCAAAAAATCTTGCACAGAGCGCTGATAGACTTGGGGCCACTTCTGGATGTAGGCCATAAGAAATTTCCTGAATTGACAAGTCAACAATATGCAACTACTTACAAAAACAGCCTTCTTGAAATCAGTCAGCTTAACTCTGCATGACATCACAAGAAGAACTAAGTGGCTCATACACCTTTCTTATATACCAGTCTAAGTTACTTTTTTTATATGGTAAAGCTCGGTGGACTATGAAAACAAGGGAGCCTAGATACTTTTTTAGAGAGTATTGTTTTTATTTCTTTTGTTTATCAGCTACCATATATCACTGCACAATTGATATCATGAAGTTCAAGGTTGTATAACTTGATAGTAGTTCTTTAAATCCAAAACAGTTTCTGGACCATATTATTTTTATTTTCTCACAGAACATACTCCTGAAATACTTACCTCCATTTTTTTACCATGTTTTATACAAATATAAATTGTTTTATACAAATTTAACTATTCATTGATTTTAATTCATGTTGACTTGGAAAATATTATTTGTTTGTGATTTCAAAGGTTTGTTCTAAAAGAATACATGGTGAAGAAATTGATTTCTGTTTGTCTGAATAATATATATTTTACATGCCCTTGTAGCTGGAAAATTGGAAGAACTGTATATAACATTAGCAAAAAGAAATGGTGATATTTATATCCAGCGTTCTCGTCAACTCTACGAACGTGCCCCTATGAGGACATCCCTGGTCGCTTGGCATTTGGAAGATGTTGAAATCACAGCTGTAGCAGATCCACCTTACCATGGAACAGAACGGGTAGTTCATATGCTGAAGGAGATAGATCTTTTAAGGTGAATCTTCACAAAATATTAGTGTTAGTATTAGTGGCAAATGATGCAAGAAAACAAGCTTATATAGCATCAGCAAAAAAAAAAAAAAAAAAACACTCCCTTTTCACCTATCCATCCCTTTCCTCTAGTTTATGTAGTTCTTTCTTGAATTTATTGTTATCTGTTAATCTTTTATAAAGCAGGTCACTGAGGAGCAGTGGTTTAGTTTCCCAATTAGCTGACATTTTATATATGATGAATTAATGCATGTTCTATCGTCTGAATAACAGTATTCATTTTATGATTTATTACAAAGAAAATAACCAACTTATAGTTAAAGTGGAAAAATATTTAGGGGTTCACAATTCTAAATAGAATGGAGTTCTGAGATTATTTACATTATTAACATATTATCGAAATGCTCTCCACATTAAAAAAACTAGATATGATTGGTTAGGTTTATTCTTCATCACATTCTTTTAATCGACAGGATTCATTCTGTAAAATAGTGCTCTCAGTAGTTTGGTATCCATGCCAAGAATATTTGTAATGTACCTTTTTACTTGCAAGATAATGACTATAGCTGTCATAAAACAAATAACTAGCATTTCAACCTGACAGCTACAGGTCTTATTTATAAAATATTAACCTTGAAGCCAGATTTATTAGTAATCATGGAAACTGGTGTTTGTCAAATCTTTCTCTTGTGTGTGCATGTGCGTGTGTGCAAGTCCTCTGTATATAGACACAGACAAACATGAGTAAAAATTACTCGTAGTTTTTATTGTATTATGAAGCAAGGCTTATGGGAATATTCTCATATGGTGCAAATTAATGTAAACAGAAATATTTCTCAAAAAGATACACTTAAATACACATTTTAATATTTAAAATTTTAACGATCTTCCTTGGCTTTATCTTTACAACCTAGCTGCAAGTTTTTTTTCCCCATTTATTTGATTCATTTTTAGATCACTGAATTGCACCTTTTTCACATCAGACATCATACAGTCCAGTTTTTTGAGCCTAGCCTTACAGAAACCCATAAATTTTTCCCATCTGTAGATACAAGGGATATTGGATCTACAGTGGCGGACAAAAGCAGTTGCATCACTTTAAAAAAACTAACATTTGTTGTGAAACGTATAAGATATTGTTTGATTACAGTTGTTTTGTTTGTCGCAAAGCAAAGGTATTGCATCAGATAATGGTTCTATTGCATCAGACAGTAATTGCAAGGTATTGCATCCACCGTTTCTATAAATACGGTGTTGGAAGGGTATACACGCTCATTAGTATCCTGTTTTGCAGTGGTGTAAGCATGGCGCCATGCGTTCAGTTGACACCAAGAAAAGAAAGTGTAGCTGTTGCTGTGTTCCAGGAAGGGCTTTCTACGTGTGCTATTGCTGATAAAATCTGCTGCCACCAGTCAACAGTATCCCAGGTGCTGAAATTAAAGCATGAAACTGGTGATGTCAAGACAAGGGCCTCTGGTGTTGAAACAAGTGCACGAACTATCCAGAGTCGGCTTTTGAAATGTGGTCTGCATGCTTATAGGCCCAAGAAGAAGCCTTTGTTGACCAAGAAGCGACTTGCTTGGGCTAAAGCGCATGGACAAAAGAGCAATGGGACACCGTCATCTTTTCTGACAAATTGAAATTCAACGTGCATGGCTCAAATGGGAAGTGATATGTTAGAAGACGAAAATCTGAGGCATACCATCCTGACTGCATAATGCCGACTGTAAAGTTCTTTGCCGGTCAGATAGTCTAGGGATGCATAACAAGCAAAGGGGTAGCAAATTAAGTATATTAACAGAACGATTAATGCAGAAACCTACACTGCTATCTTCAAGGAGTACCTGAAACCCGTTATTAGGGATCACCACACAGATGTCCAAAACTGCATTTTTCAACAGGACTCAGCACCTTGCCACACAGCAAAATTGGTAAGTTTTATGCTATTTAGCTTTAATGATGAGTTTGTTTTCTTGTAATGCCAGCATACTTCAGAAATGCTGGCATTACAGTGTTGGATTTGCCTGGAAACAGAGCAGATTTGAACCCTATTGGAAAATTGCTGGTACATAATGTCATCCAAAATTGCTTAGAAGAAGCCAACAAGTAAGGTTCAGCTGCAAGAAAGCATTTTAAGGGTGTGGTACCTCACAATTGGGCAACCGTATATCCAGAAGTTGATTAACTCTAAGCTAGATCGCTGCAAGGCTGTAATTGCAGCTTGAGGAGGAACAACAAAATATTGAGGGCTTATTTTGCTGATTTACAGGACATAATACCATTACATTACTTTCATTTCAGTCTGTACGCGTAAATGGAATATTGTGTCTTGGAATACTGTGTTCAAGTATGGAGACTGCACCTAAATAAAGGCATTGTGCTTCTTGAAAGGGTCCAGAGACGGATAACTCGCCTGGTGAGATTGAATATGTGGCTCGCAGAGCTTGGAAACTAGGCACTTTAGAGGAGACTTGATTGAGGTGTTTAAGGCTCTGAGAGGCATAAGCAAAATGAATGAGGATGAAATTTTCATGGTTATAAATGATTCTAGAATGAGGGGCCATAATTTCAAGTTACGGGCAGAGATGTTTAGACTGGATTGCAGGAAGTTTTATTTTAGACAGCGAGTTAGAAATTACTGGTATAAGTTGCCTACGTGTGTGGTAGAGGCTGACAGTTTTGGGAAATTCAGTGGTCAGCTGGATAATTACCTATGGGAGGAGGGAAACGCTGAGGTTGTCCATTTTCATTTCTCTTATTCATTAATTTTTTTTCTTATTATTATTATTGTTATTATTATTATTTTATTGTTATCATTTTTTTTGTTATTTTATTATTATTGTTATTTAATTTTTCTTATTATTATTGTTATTTTATTCTTATTTTATTATTATTTTATTCTTTTTTTATTATTTTTATTATTATTATTATTTTATTTATTTATTATTATTTTTTTTTTTTGGCTGGTGCAGCATAAGCCATAGGCTACCTTGCACCATGTGGCCATTGCTAATACTAATACTAAATACAATAAAATGTATGTTTGGTTGTCACGATTGCCATTTGCATGATTTCTCATATTTCGATTAATTATGCATTTTACCCTTTAGGAAGATACCGTATTTCCCCATGTATAAGACGCACCTTAATTTTGTGGCCCGAAATTTAAAAAAAAATGTATTACATAAAGTTATTGAACTCAAGTTTTATTCATCATAAAATTCATACAACTCATCACTGTCAAAACTCCTATCCATTAGCTTGTCCTCATCTGTGTCTGATGATGAATCACTGTCTTCATATATTGCCTCATCCTCAGTTCCATCTATGGCATTTAAAATGCCACACTTCTTAAATGACTTGACAACGATCTCAATCTTGATATTATCCCAGGATCTTTTCACCCAGGTACAAACTTCTCCTGTAGTTGGTTTCTTCACTCTTCCTGCTGGTGTCAAATTGTCCCCAGAAGACTTCATCCATTGGTTCCATTCGTCTCTCATGTCAGCTTTGAAGGGTTTGTTAATGCTGACATCAAGTGGTTGGAGCTGGGATATCAAGGCATGACGCCAAGTTTTGCTTTTTTCTCTTCAGCAATCTTCTTTGTATTTTTTGTTATGTGTGCCCTGAACTGATCAAGCATCAATAGGGCAGGTTTGCGTAAGAGCCCACCTGGTCTCCTGCTCCAAACTTTCTCAGATCAGATCTTCATCCCATCGTGATCCATCCAACCCTTGTCATGAATGTGGACAATTACTCCTCGAGGAATGTCTTCTTTTGGCATTGTTTTGCGTTTGAAAATCAGCATAGGAGGCAGCTTGGTTCTGTCGTTACAACAAGCTAGAACAACTGGATAATGGCTCTTTTCATGTCCACTTGTCTTCACAGTTACAGTTTTTACCCCTTCTTATCAATAGTTCTGTTACTTGGGATATCAAATTGAAGGGGAACTTTGTCCATATTTGCAATCTGTCCCAACTCAAACTGATGTGTCTTCTGACATTGAATGACAAAACGATGAAATTCAAGGACCTTCTGCTCATAGTTTTCGGGCATCTTTTGGGCAAGTCTGGTGTGTGTACGCATGCTTAGTCCATTCCGTTTCATGAACCTGAAGCACCAATTGTATCCTCCTTTGAAATCAGTAACTTCTTTTTCATCAGCAATTCTTCTTGCCTCATGCTGAACCATCTTTGTGGACACAGGAATTCCAATTGCCCTTTGCTCCTCAATCTATATCTTCAGTTCCCTCTCTAAATTAGGCCATTTTGCTGACTTGCCTCTAATGGCCTTCTTCTGCCGTGGCGTTTTCAGTAGGGTTTCTTCTTCCCGTAGCCAGTTTCGGATTGTTTTCTCAGTTGGAGGAGGACCAAACTTACGTTCAACAGCACGATTTCAATTCACTTTTGCAAACTGGATCACTTTTAACTAGAATTCAGCACTGTACGAAAATCTTTTCTGAGCCATTTCTGGGCAGAACCTGGCAAAACATAACCCAATATACCGGTAACAAGTGCAAAACAATGAACGCAAAGAAAACAAACGCGAAATGCAAGTAAAAAAAATCTACAATCACTGCATAAGACGCACCCAGTTTTTAGACCCCAAATTTTTCGAAAAAAGGTGCGTCTTATTCATGGGGAAATACGGTATTTATGGCAATTAGGTATATCAGGTGGAGTCTTTTTATTGGATTTCATTCACAGAGATATATATATATCCCATCTAACAAATGCATTTCGAACATTTCTGAAACCCACAATGCAGTGCAAAACACCTTATTTGCAAAATTCACCAGTGATACAGTTTTTTTTTTCTGCCACTGTAGTACCTTGAAACTGGATCCCTTGCCAGCTCAAAAACATTGTTTTTTTAATAGGGTGTTTAATAGTCTGCTGCATATTCTTCAAGGATACACTTTCTCCATATTACTACCTTACACATGTAAGTCTCATTCCTTGCACCTTAAAATAGCTTTCATCAGAAAAAGAGAATTTTCTCCCATCTTTAGCCCATCTTTTATATCTGTTGGTCCAGTTCAGTCCTTTTTTCTTCATAGCTTGAGAAAAAAGTTGCTTTTTGGTTGGCTTATGTGCTTTTACATCAGTTCCAGTAAAATCTTTTTGTAAGTCAGAACTGGTCATATGAGGTCTGGTTTGCTTTCTCTGATTATATAGGCATCTTTTTTTCTTTTTTTTTATATTGTGTGTGTGTGTGTTTTTCTCCCTATCAACATCTGCCTTTTCTTTGAAGTGAAAATTGAACCTGTTTCATGTTGCACTCCTTGATTAATTTATTAACAGCTTCCATACTAACTTTACACCATTATGCTATCTGCCTCTGGGTAAGGGTTGTATGTGCATCTAAAATTATATATAATCTTAGACCATTTTATAGAGGTCAAATCCAATTTTGCAACGAAAGATCTGTGAACACTAAAACTAAAACACTTCTCAAGATTTCTTTGTAAAAGCAGAGCTCAACTATCTCTGCATTGACCATTCATTTCTTCCTTAAAACATGCTTATAATCAAAAATTAAAAATAATGAAAATACAGTTAAAAATACAGTCAGACCTCTATATAATGAAATCGATTATTCCCTTGAAAAAATTCTTTATACAGAAATTTCATTATAAAGAAATAAGAGCTTTTCAAAAATGGAAAATACAGTAAATTCAGAAATAAGTGGGAATGGTTACATTTTAAAACAATTTATTAATACATACATATTAAGAAATGGCTATGTACATGCTGTGCAAAATATATTAATACACTTTTAAGAATTATGTCGTAAAATATTTGGTTATGTTTTGTTGTACACCGTATTCTACTATACACTGTTCATAAAAATGTTCAAATTTGTTTAAACTTTAACCACTGAGATATACTTTCTGTAACATTTTCTTCCCATTGAAAACCTCAGTGCAAAATTTCAAATTTCGCCAACTCATCGTCAATATTGTCACTAGTTCTTTAAGTATGCTCCAAAATGTTGGAGTCACTTGGATATTCAACTACTATGACATCATTATCAACTCCTAAAAATTCGTCAAGAACACTTTCTCCACTAATAAAACCTCACTTGGAACTCTTCCCAAGGTTGCTCAATGTCTTCTAGTAGTTCATCCCTCTCATCTCTGTTAATTAGCATTTTAGCAAAACCTGCTTTTGCGAAACAATTCTTAATCGTTGTTTCCGTTACATCTTGACTCCACACTTTCGCCAACTCTGTTATCATCATCAGCAGCCATTTTCAATCTACTGCAGGATGAAGGCCTCTCCAGCAACTTTCCAGTTCCTTCTGTTTTGTGCAATGGCCATCCATTTACTACCCACAAACCCATGAATTTCATCTGTCCATCTCCGTCGTTGTCTTCCAGGTTTTCTTCTAGCTCCTCTTGGGTAAAAAGTAAAAAAGTAAAGTGCAGCCATTATCAACCCACTGCAGGATGGAAGCCTCCTCAACAATTCATGCTGAGGGAAATGGATCATAATCTGCCATGCTGTTCCAGTGCGGGATGACAGATTTACCGTATTCAGCAGTCAGGGGCTTGAACCCCGGTCTACTCAAAGAGCGTGCTACTGCACTACTGCACCTGACCACTCGGCTATGGAGGACGTTTGGGTACCATTCTGTTATTTTCTTAGTCCATCTGTCATCATGTCTTCGAGCTATGTATCCTGCCCAAGACCATTTTAGTTCTTTATTTTTGATAAGAATGTCCTTTACCTGCCTAATTCATGTGTTTCTCTTCTTATCTAACAGTCGGATTCCCAATATAATTCGTTCCATCCATCTCTGTATCATTCTCAGCTTCTCTTCCATTCTTTTATGAGTGCCTAAGTTTCACTTCCATAAATCATGGTGGGGAGTATACATTGTTTCATTATTTTATGTTTCAGACAAACTGGGATATTGCTCCTCAGTATGTGACTATATTTCCCGAATGCTATACATCCAAAATTTATTCTTCTCTTGACTTCCAGCCATTTATCATTATTACAGCTAATAACTTGTCTCAGATAAGTATATGACTCCACCTTTTCTATTACTGCTCCTTCAATCATTATAGCCCTTTCTGTGGCATACTTGTTCATCATTACTTTTGTTTTAGCCATAGTCATCTTTAGTCCAAAATCCTTACTAACTGTGCATAACTGACTAAGATTTCCTCTAATTATTTGGGATTATGGCTTATGATCATAATGTCATCTGCAAATTGTAAATGGTTTAGGTAGTCTCCATTCACATTGACTCCTTTGTGCGACCAGTCCAATCTTCTGAAAGCATCTTCGAGGGCAGCAGTAAACAACTTTGGAGATATTGTGTCTCCTTGCCAAACTCCTTTCTCAATTTTAAATTTCCTACTGTCTTTTTCTAGTTTAATAAAGGAGGTAACGTTCTCATATATTTTTTTTAAAAATCATAATATATGGGGTATCTATGCCTTGTCTTTCCACTGCTCGAAACATTACCTTACGCTGTATGGAGTCAAATGCCTTTTCATAATACACAAATGCCAGGCATAATGGTGTTTTATATTTATTTGCTTTCTCCATTAGCTTTGATATTACGTGAAGATGATCCATAGTTGAGAATCCTGTCCTAAAGCCAGCTTGCTCTTTCGGTTGATTCTCATCAAGTATTCTTTCTAATCTGTTATTCTCGCTGCCTTAATGACCCTTGTGAACAACTTGTAAATGTGGGATAACAAGCTAATTGAACTATAATTTCCAATTTCTGATTTATCTCCTTTCTTATGCAGCAAAACTATGATTGCATTATTCCACTCCTGAGGCATCCCACCTTTTCTAATGTATTTTGTGAAGAGTCTTGCCAGTTTTTGTGTCATGTCTCTTCCCTCCAATTTTAACAACTCTACAGTAACTTCATCTTCCCCCAGGGCTTTCTGATTCTTCATTTTCTTCAACGCATGTTCTACCCCATCAGGAAGGATATTGGGTATGTCGTATGCGTTACTAATTTGTGATCCATCTTCCCCACTGCTGGCATATTCCCTCGCTCCTTGTATAATTCTCTATAGTAGGCTTCTGCTATTTGAATTATGCCTTCTCTGCTTTTTTTTATAAGTACATCATCGCTATTCTTCAGATTCAGTATCATTTGTCTTTCTGTATTACTGCTTACTGCTCAACGCTGCTGGTTTAAGTCCTTTGTTTTCCCTTAATTCTTGTTCTACTTTTCTTGTGTTAAATCTTCTTATGTCCTCTCCGAATCTCTTTCTAATGGCTTTGCATAACTCAGTATACTCAATTTTTTCCTTCTCAATGTTTATCTTGCTCTTCATTTGTCGTCTTCGGTTCATCATGACAAGTGTTTCTTGAATAATTTTTTCTTCTTTGGATTTCTTTTTACTTATTCTTGAGCTTTATCACTTTCAGAAATTTGTAATATTCCTCATCAATATCTTGGTTTTGAGCAGTCTGAAGAAGCTCAAACTTGTCCCTAATTTCCAGTACACAGTGTCTCAAAGACCTTTGTATTATTTACTCGAGTCAATTTTTTTTCGTTTCTTTTCTTACATCTATATCAAGTGTGCATCTTGCCATTCTGTGATCACTTCCAACATTTACCTTGTTCAGGACGGTAACATCATTCACGATACATCTTCTGTTAGTGCAGATGAAATTGATTTCATTAGTTGTTAATCCATTTGGGCTCTTTCATGTCCACTTTCTGTTCTCCCTTTTCTTGAAAAAAAGTGTTCATTACTGACAATCCTTGAGATTCTGAAAATTCCACAAGTCTTTCACCTCTTTTATTTATTCCACCAATTCCAAAATTTCCTATAGTTCCCCTTTCTGCACTGTTTTGTCACTTTCCAACCTTAGCATTGAAGTTCCCCATAATGATAGTGTATTGGTTTTCTGCTCGTCTAGAAGACTCTCAATTTCTATGTGCATTTCTTCAACCTCTTTATCATCATGTCTCGATGTTGGTGCATAAATCATTATAACCTTTAGCTTGTACCTCTTAGAAATCCTGAGTAGTAGTCTTGACACCTTTGGTGATGTACTTTTGAATTCCAAAATGTTGTTTATTACATCTTTATGGACCAGAAAGCCAACTCCACCTTCTGTCCTTTCATTGTTTCCATTGTTGTACTGCAGATTTCCACTTGATAAACTTATAAGTGATTCCTTTCGTCTTCTTGTTTCAGCCAAATTGATGATATTCCAATTCACATTTTCTAATTCCTTTTCCAGCTGTAATATCCTGTCTTCACCAATGAGTGATCTTATGTTGTAATAGGCCAAGTTCAGTTTCCATGCATGGCAGCCTGGACATACCCAGAGATTCTTAGCACCCTCTGCTTCCACTCTGATCCTCTCGCTGCCTTAAGAGGGGGAGTGAAAGCCGCTGGGGACTGAGGGCCATTTGTTTTGTCGTGCTTGAGGGTTCAGTCTTTTTCTCTTTGCGCTGACCAGGTGTCTTGAAAAGAACCACTCTATGCATTCGTTGCCACCTGAGTGAACGTAACAAGGCTTACCATTGAGAAGGTGTGCATCAGTGGATTTTAGGGAGGCAGGCCAACCGGACTGATCCTAAATCTTCTGAAATAGAAAGATAATGGATCCATCAGTGTTTTAGACTGAGCATCTGATAACACACAGAATGCATGTTCCCCTCTAAGTCCATGATATGTACATCCACAAATCTATAACAGAATCTATAGGTTGGTTGGTTTCTATTCTCAGTATAATTGTTTTCAGTATGAGCCTTCGGTAGTGCATTTTCAAATTCTTGATAATGCCTTGGTCCATTGGCTGCAGTCATATGGCCGGATTTAAACTTGTTGTGGCCCTAAGCCAGTGGTTCTCAAACTTTTTAATCTGAAGACAACCTTAATCCATTATGAAAAATTCCCAGCACCGGGTGCATGGGCGCAGGCATAATATTTTGTAAGGTGGTGCATGTGGAAGGGCAATGAGGGAATTTTTTTTTGTAAAATGCATGAAAAAAACGTTTGACTTTGTAAAATGCATGAAAGAAACGTTTGGTACAGGATTTTTAAACAATTTTTTTTTTTTTTATTTAAAAATTAGCCTCATACCTCATTTTATGCAGAATTTCTTTATCTCTAAGAATAATAAATTGTATGAAAAAATCTAAATTAAAGAAATAATATTCAGTTGTTTTTTCATACTTATTTTAATGATTTTAGAACAAGTACATTTTCTAATTTATATCCATAAACTAAAATAATTCAAAATTAAAAAAAAAAAAAAAAAAAAACAATACAAAATTATATCATTTGCTAATATTACTCCACAAACAATGTAATGTAAACCCCATTTCTAAGTAATTGTCTTGATACATAAGAGTTTATTTCTTTTTTGCAGTTGAACTTGGTCTTCAGTTTTTCTGCTGCTCTGTGAAGTATCTTAGTTGTATGCCACTATTTCTTGATTCAATTTCTTGATTCAAATGTTCAGTACTATCTTAATTTTTTCTCTTTTTAATAATAAAGTTTTCCATGGCCACTGATTTAAAGTATTTCAAATAGAAATATTAACTAAACTTTAATGTGCAAAACATGCTCGACTATATGCACAACTAGGCACACTGATATGCTAAAGGCTAAGATCTGCTAAGCGAGTATGAGCATTCGAAGGAGCGCTGTGCTGTTTCAAATACAGTGTACACGACGGCTCGGCTCTTCCGTATATGTAGGTGTATGTACATAAACACTGCGATGCAGTCAGCACTTATTCCATGACAACTTCTGATTTACACAGTTGCATGAAAATCAACGCCATTTTGGAGCGACGGCCACGATGCAAGCCAATGCTAAATTTGACATCACGGCATTGCTATAAAGAGTAAGAGGCACCAACTTTGAGAACCACTGCCCTAAGCTATAACATGTATGAGGCCCTTCTCCCTTACTGTTCACCTGTGACAATATTAAAAAAAGGATTTTTTATGATGGAGCAAGGCCCCTTGGAATGTGAGGCCCTAAGCTGTAGTTTGTTTAGCTTATATATAAATCTGGCATTGGCTGCAGTTAAGATGAATTATTCAGAGGAAGAAAACAAGCTTTACACTTGTAAGTTTCAAAATTACTGAGTGAAGGGGCGCAGGGCAGTTGTCGACAATCAGTGCGATTTTTCTGTTTTCTTTGGTCAACTTTCTATTGAAATTTAAAATCCACTGTTCAAAAATTTCGCTTGTCATTCAAGATTTTTTGTTGTAGTTATAGTCCAACTCTAATGACTTTACTCCTTTTGAAACATAGGGGTTGTTTACTTTTGCTTGTTACCAAAAACTTCAGTTCTTCATTACCAGCCATATTTGCATTCTCTCCTTACTATTTTTACCACCTAAACATTTATCACCTTTAAAAGTCAGTGCCTTGTTCGACAAACATTTAAAAAATAGACATGTTTCATCAACATTGAATATGCCTTTGGACTCGTAGGCCTTAATTTTTTTGAAAACTGTTTCTTTCCAATGGGTATAGTCTTTTTGATTGCAACTCCACTTTCATTAGAAATAACTTTTTTGAGTCAGCCATGACACCCTTCAAATTTGTCCAGCCAACCAGAACTGGTTTGAAACGCTTTGTGCCCCAGAAAAGATGCATACTCCAGAGCCACTTCTTTTATTAATAGCTCTGATATCGGCATGTTTTGGTCTCAAATCAACTTCATCCACTTAAAAACTGCTTCATCTTCTAAAAGGCATAATTTTGCACGCTTCCGACTGGATCCCATTTCCTCAAACAGTCTGAAAATCGAAACACGGTTTTTCACAATGGTTGATACGCTATTGATACACTGTAAGGTTACTTGCACAGCAGTTAAAACAAAGCTGAAATTAGGGACCACTTGTAGCTTCCATGTAAACAGAGACAGGTGAAGTTTAGTGAAAGTGTGGATGAGTCATTTCTTCGAAACAAGAGATGAATTTCCGAGATAAAGGAAAATCGCTCTCTCCTAATTCTCTAATAGGATACTTACAGTAGAAAATAGGTTGACCAGAGCCAATGCCTTTGTCGGGAATATGACTTAATCTTTGCCAGTGGCTGTGGACAGCTGACAGCAGGACTTCTCAGTATAGTATGTAAAAGTTGTATAGGTTTCACTTCTTTTTAGCCATTGCTGACCCTCTACTGAGCAAAGGCCTCTCCCAGAACCTTCCATCTTTTTTTTTATCCCGCGCTGTGGTTGGCCAGTTTCCTCCTGCAGGGTTTTACAGGCACCATTAAACTGTAAAATGTTTTAGCTCTTAATTCGTGGAATTAATCCTTTTAGCTCTTAATTTGTGCTTTCTACAGTGTCAGCTCTATTGCCTAAAAGCCAGAGGTGCAAACAATGCGTACCCAGGTCTCTTGAAATCAGTTTGTTATACGGACATTTCCTTTGTTATACGGAAACTATTTTCAATGTAATGACCAAGGGGAAATCAAAAAAGTTTGCTACATAGAAAATTTTGCTATATGGAAATTTGTTAAAGAGAGGTCCGACTGTATCTGTTAACAAGTTGATAAAAACAATATATCAAAATTCCCTCTTTTTTTTTTTTTTTTTTTCCCATATTAATTTCCACAAATAATGTTTTATTACAGGTAGTAGTCATATATCTTTTGGTTTTGCATCTGATAAAATTCACTGTTCTTTTTTATATGGTATATATATCACTGTTTTAATGTCTTTATTCCTTTTGAAACTTCTTTAGCATTTATCTCATATGAAGTTACTTGTTAGTTATCCTGGCTATTTTTCTTCTATTTAATAGTTTCACTGTATATTATTTCCTCTTAGAAGGCAGTCATTCTCATTATACTGGAGTAAACTTACTGGTGTGTGGTTTCCTATCACATCTTCCTTCCTTCCTTCCTTCATCTATTGCAGAGTCATGAGGATCTCTCCAGTCCAGTGGGATGATCTCTGTGTGGACTCTTTTTCCAAGATCATTATATTACCTAAATTACAAGAGTTAGCTTCCTTGTGCAGTGGTGCATTGCAATTCGACTATAATCCCAGCTGAATTAGAGTCGAATTGCGGGTGCTTATAAATTGAATAAATTTATCAATTTATAAATTGATATGCTTACAAAAGTGATAAATCTACTGTTTTGCAGCGTAAAACAGACTTTTTCGCGTGTGTTAACGGAAGAAAGTGTCTTTATTGTGGACAAGTTCTTTTTTACCCGTACAAAAATATGGCTACGAATAACAAGGGAAATGTGAAAATAACAAAGAAGGTGATCACATTAGTGAATAAAATTGAGTTATTAGACAAAATTTCTAATGGTGAAAGTGTCTCTTCAGTGGCAAAACATAAAATCAATGAGTCAACGGTACGATCAATCAAAATATCAGAAGAAAAAATCCGCCGTAGTGTCCGTGAAAACGCGCTAATTGCTTCAAAAATTTGCTCTGTAACTCGTGATGTTAAATTAGAAAAAAATGGAAAAGGCTTTAAATCTGTGGATAGAAGACCAAACTCAAAATAAACTTCCGTTAAGTTCACTCATCATTCGTGAAAAGGCAAAACTCCTTTTTCAACACTTTAGCGAAACTGGTGATAGCACTGGCGGGATAAGTTTTTTTGCCAGTAAAGGCGCTGGTTTGAAAGATTTGTTTGAAATTTCTAATAAATATTACATTTAATATTAAATTGTTTCTTATTTTCATTTCGATACCTTATGCTTGCATTTCACTATGTACTGTCTATGTACATAGTCATATTATGAAGGTACATATAATACATACATAGACAAATTTTAGACTAGTTTTTCTTATATATTTCATACTTTGGAACGAAACCCCTTTATTACTATGGGAGCCGTAACTCAGTATTCGCGTTTTTGGTATTCGCAACATTTTTCAGGAACGTAACCACCGCGAATAGCGGGGGTTTACTGTACTTTGCATTTGACAATGTTAAACTTCAGTTGCCACCTGTCAGTCAATCTGTCTAACTTTTCTAGATCCTGTTGCAGCAGCGTATTGTCATTGCTGTCATTAACAACCCTGCCAACCTTTGAATCATCTGCAAACTTGGACATTAATCCTGATATACCTTCAATATCATTGATAAATATAGAAAACCTGACGTAGCTGAGTGGTCAGGAGCGAGGGTGCATGGCACGCATTCCTTGAGTGGACCAGGGTTCAAGCCCGTGAGTACTAAATACGATAAATATTTGTATTGATGATTTATTGTAAACTCTACTGACTTGGTTGTCATGCCAGAGTAGAAACAGAAAATTTAAAACAACAATGGTTCAAACCCCAAATCCTGGAGAACTCAACTAATAACATTAGTAAAAGAAGAGCAGTGTCCATTGATTACTACTCTGTGTTCTTCCACTCAACCTTCCCTTTATCCAGAGCAGCAATCTGCACTTAATGCTGTACTGCTCCAATGTGTGCAGCAGCCTTTTATGTGTAATGTTATCAAATGCTTTCCTGAAATTTAAGTATTCTTCTTTTTCAGTGTATCAGTCTTTCGACTGGTGTACTCATTTGATGAGCTGTCTCCATTTCTCACAGTCTTGTGAGGTGTTTCACTTCTGCATAGCTCTGAAGCCAAGTTTCCTTCAGGGTTGTATTTATGATGGTGTTTCTTGGTCTTTCTTGTTTTCTTTTTCCTGGTATTTTGCCTTCCAGCAAGTGTAGTAACATCCTCCATGCCTCATGGTGTGTCCGATCCATTGTAGCCGCTGTCTTCTGATTCTTCTTAGAAATTCTCTTTCTTCCGCTACACATTGTAAAACCATGTTATTACTCATTTTTTTTCTGTCCAGCTAACCTTTTCCATTCTCTGCCAGTACCACATTTCAAACACCTAGTTTTTTCAAGTTAGTTTAATTTAATGGCCGTGTCTCTGCTGAATACAATGCAGTTGACCAAATGTATCCTTTGCCAAAAAGTATGTTTTCATAATTCTTTTTCTTAGATCTAGTGACATATTTCTTTTGCTTAGTAAAGAGATTTTACCTCTAAATGCTTGTTTTGCCATTGTAATTCTTGAACCGATTTCACTGTGGCAAGATGCATCTTGTGTTATAATCTGTCCTAGATATTTGAATTTTGTTACATGCTCGATTTTTTCACCATCAGTTTAAATGTGAAATTGTTTTGACTTTTTACTTATCATATCCCATTCTCCCAGAAAAAACTAGAGGCATTTGATAATCTTTGTTATATTACTGTTAATCTTCATTCCATATTTCTTCACTTTCTTGGTTAACTGTATTAGCATATTGGATAACATTCTTAGGCTACCTGCAAGGATTACCTGATCATCTGTAAACTTGATATTGCTAACCATTCTTACCCCTATCTTTATACCTAACTTTTTACCATGAAATGCTTCTTTCACTATTAATTCTTCAAATGTATTAAATTAATCTGGAGAAAGCAGACATCCTTGCCTCACTCCTCTCCCTAATTTTGCTGTTTCTGTTAATTCTCCATTTAACCTGATGATTGCCATTTGTCTTTTTATACAAGTATATATGATATCAAAATTATTTTTAGCATCCAGTTCCTTTATGACCACATTGTAGTATCCATTCAAATTGGACAGGCAAGATTTCCCCTTAACAAACCCATTCAGTGTCTGAACTACATGCAGTCCTGTCTAGATAATCCTGCAGTGCTTCTTTAACCAGAGACTCCATTAGTTTCCCCGGAAGAGAAGTTAAACTAAGAGGTCTGTAATTACGTGTATCACCCTTTGATACCACTTTCTGAATTGTGGATACATTTGCAAATCTCCAGTCTGTGGGGACTTCTGCTGAATCCAAAAGTGTGCTGATAATTATCGATAAGGGTTTCCTTACTTCCTTTTTTGCCTCCTTTAGTGGATGATCCCATCTACTCCAGGTGCCTTTCTTATGTTTATTTTCAACAATTTCTCCTCCACTTTTCTCTCAGTTATTACAAAATCATCTAACTTCCAGTTATGATTTCATAAACTTCTAGCCTCCACAGAATTCCTCATGTGTGAATATAGAAGCAAAATAATTATTCAGTTTGTCAGCTACCTTAGCAGGATCATGTACAGTTATCAATAATCAAGTTGACTAATCTGATTTATCCCCTTCTTTCTAGAGTTTACATAAGTAAAGAAGTCTGCAGTTTTTCTTTGCATCCTTTGCCAAAAATTTCTCATAATCTGCCTTCGCTTGCCTAACCCCCTTTGTGACTTGATTATGGAATATGTACTCTGCCAGTTGTTTTACTGTTATGCGATGACCTTCTCTCATGATTAATGGAGCAGTATTTATGGTTTCTGTGGTGACAACAGTGGTTGGAGCTCCAGGACTGCCGATTTTTGTGATTGAATGACATCCATCTTTAAACATTCTAAACCGCCTGCGAGCTGTGCTGCATGGAAAGAGATTCACCATAAGCCTCTTTTAAACATTTTATATGCCTCAACCGATGTTTTCTTGAGTCGGAAACAAAATTTGAGATCAGCATACCATTCTTCTTCTGTCACATTCATTATTACTTAGGCAAACTGAACAGTCATAAACTTGACTGACTGCCAAGATCACACCATGTGCACGAGTCAACTGCACAGTTGCTATGTGATGTAGCTTAGTTTGGTCTTAAATTCCATAGCTCAACTAGAAATAGAAAGCAGTATGGTTGTTCATGAAAAATTATTATCATTGTTTGTTGAATAACCCTCATAAATTAATAAAATTTTCTTTTAATTAATAATATGCATTTTTTATAGCTATAAGGTTTTTTGAGAGTACTAATAATATCCTAGCTCACCTAGCTAATATAACTTAAAATATTCTCCTTTATTTGCATTTTACCTGCTAAAAATGACCGAACAGATAAGCAATAAGTGAAAATGTGACAAATTCAAAACTGACAGTGTACCTTTGCATATGGCAAAGGTACACTGTTGTATCCTTTGCATCCTTTGCCAAAAATTTCTCATAATCTGCCTTCGCTTGCCTAACCCCCTTTGTGACTTGATTATGGAATATGTACTCTGCCAGTTGTTTTACTGTTATGCGATGACCCTTTCATTTCCTTTCGATTTCCTTTCATTGTTGAAAGGAAAAAAATGAGAAGTTGAATGCTTGAAAATAAGCTTTTGATTCCCTTTATCGGGGTGCTAGGACTAAATGAATAGAAAGGTAATTTAGGTGACAGAATGAATATCAGGAAATCACCTAGTATAGATGTTACTTTCTAACTTTATGAATGAAAGAAACACTTTTAAAATCCCATCTATGTCAAAATTGAATTGATAATGGAACATTGAAAAGATTCATTTTAGGATATTTTTTTCTGAACCAAGAAATAACCATTCAGAAATCCTTAATATCTGCTCTAAACAATACCCTATGTGAATTTAAAATGAATTTTATTGAACAGCAAATGCTGTTCTTTGAAATAAAATATACTAAATAGCAGTACCAAACTATATACAGTGCTATACAAAGATGCATAAAGATAAGAAAGTTAAATAAAATAAATTAAATTGATAATAAAGTAAGTTGGGGTTATGGAGATATGCCCTACATTACAGCTATGTTTTACAGCATTCAACAGCACATTTTGCAGTTTTTTAGTAAAAACTGCATAGGACATCCTCCTGTTATTAAATTATTCTGACAAGTGTTTACTTGTCAGAATATTTTCCTTCTACTTACTTTCTTGTTACTTAATTTTAGTTTAGTAGTTTATATCACCATGCATTATCTGGTATCTTTGTGCAGCACTGTACATAGTTTGTTGCTACCATTGAGCCTGCTTTTCTCTAAAGAGTGCCATCTGCCTTTCAGTAAACTTTGCTTCAAATTCATGTACAGTAATGTTATTTTTCTCCTATATTCCAACACCTCATTAAGTTTGGTTTGAGGAGACCTCTTCCCCTTTTTATTAAAAACTTTTTTATGTGCCCAAATATTTTGTGTACAGTTGTGGTCTTCTTTCTCTGACTTCTTACTGGGAAGGCATGTTACTCGCTTCATTCTTCCATAAGCAGAATCATCAGACTGGGTCAGAATTAATGTTAAACTGAAATGCTATTGTAGTTAAATCGTAAACACAGTTCCTAGAAATTATATTTAATCAAAGGAATATATTTGTCCTATGTCGAGCATATATGCCCACTACAGACAAAGTTTACAAAGGGCACAGGCATTCTTTGTGCTCTTTTTTCCACATCTTGGGATGCAGGCAGGTGCTCCCTTCTTCGCTTATATTGGGCATTGGTCCACTGTAAACTGAACAGTGGTGCTCAAGTATATGCCTCTGCAAGAAAGAGTTCCTTTGGGTGTGCTAGATCCAGTCAATATCAACTGTATTGCTAGATACCTTCCATATTCCATAAGAGTTCCTTTGGATGCTAGATCCAGTCCTTGTATTGCTAGGTACCTTCCTTATCTCCCTAATGTGTAATGTATATGTTGATGCCATGAACCCCTATCAGACAGGCAGCAGCTGCTTTTTCTGCAGTATGCATTTAAATCAAGTTCTTTACTGGCTCATCCTATATTGCTATCTGTGTTTATGCAACACTTGGAGGAGTGGCTCTAACCAACCATTTGCCATTCATCCAGATCTGAGAGCTAGGTAATTACTTTCATTGATAGTTGATCATTTTGTACCCTGGGATATCAGCTTTCCAGTTTGTGGGTTTTCTATTTATAACTTGAGTAACTTGAGAAAAGGCACTATACCATTATGAGTTTACCAGCAGTTGCATCTAAATATCAAGAGCGGATATAGATTGGGGAGACTTTTTTTTTTTTTTTTTTTTTTCTGATCCAACCAAAACATGTTGCCCTTGCAGTGTTTGGCTTATAGTAATTCTAAATATTAAAAAAAATAATAATAAAGAAATTGAAGGAGTCATAATAAAATGAATGAATGAGAATATTGACAATCAAGAAATTTATCAGTATTACAAGGTTATTATTATTATTATTATTTATTCTTCAGATTGGTGTCACGTCAGGAGTGGGGTCCCTCAAGGATTGGTTCTTGGACCACTGCTATGTCTCATTTTTATAAATGACCTCGATGAAGGGATAGAAGGGGATGTCAAAATTTGCAGATGAAGTAAAGATTGGCAGAGTTGTTAATAATCAGTGCCAAGCAGCACTCTTTCAGGATGATTTGGACAGACTTCCAAGATGCTCAGAGAAGTGGCAGCTATCTTTTAATGCTGCTAAATGTAAGGTCTTACACTTGGGGAATAGCAACTGACAAATAAATTATACACTTTGTGTGGTTGAATTAAAAACAGTGGAGGAGAAAATGGATCTGGTAATTACAATGTGGGAAGATATGAAGTTTTGTGAGCAGTGTAAACAGGCAAGCAGGAAAGCCCGTGGTGTCCTATCGATGATTTATCAAATGCTATCCTGTAGTTATAAGGAGGTCATAATCCCACTGTATAAGGCAATTGTAAGATCACAATTGAAATTTTGTGTTCAAGTATGGTGACCTCATCTGAAAAAAGACATTGAGCTTCTTGAATGGGTCCAAAGACAGGCAATTCACATGATGAGTTTGGCAAAGCACAACTGCATGAGAAAAGACTTCATGTGTACAGAGATTGGCAACCAGGCACCACAGAGATAACCGGATTGAGGTTTATAAGGCTCTGCGAGGGATTAGTAAAATAAATGAAGGTGTAATTCTCACTGTTCTCAAGAATTTCTATCTAGAAGACTTCCTTCACAAGCAGACTAATAGAATAACATCTGCAACAAGACTGTAGATTGTCAATTGTTGGGCAGTCTTGGAGCAGAGAGAGTTATAGAATTAAATACGGAGAACAGAGTGCTAAAAACCAAAGTAGAGATTGTGACTGAAGAAAAAAAAAAAAAAAAAAATGATAAAGAGATGAACAGCCAAAGTAGCAAGGGCAAACAAAACAGAGACTACTCAACCAAAATAGGTCAGTAAGCTAAAGAAAATACCCAGGAATAAGGACTAACATAGTTATTTTAAAAGCAAGGCCTGGCTCATCCTACAAGTTTAGTGAACCAGTTAAAGAAACTGTAAATAAATTACATCGACAACTAAAGCCATATGTAAAGGATATTAAAATTAAATAAATAAAGACCTTAAAATATTGGAAACAAACCACAAAGTCTTAAAACTTGGATTAATTCTCAGTAATTCTCACTGTTCTCAAGAATTTCTATCTAGAAGACTTCCTTCACAAGCAGACTAATAGAATAACATCTGCAACAAGACTGTAGATTGTCAATTGTTGGGCAGTCTTGGAGCAGAGAGAGTTATAGAATTAAATACGAAGACCAGAGTGCTAAAAACCAAAGTAGAGATTGTGACTGAAGAAAAAAAAAAAAAAAAAAATGATAAAGAGATGAACAGCCAAAGTAGCAAGGGCAAACAAAACAGAGACTACTCAACCAAAATAGGTCAGTAAGCTAAAGAAAATACCCAGGAATAAGGACTAACATAGTTATTTTAAAAGCAAGGCCTGGCTCATCCTACAAGTTTAGTGAACCAGTTAAAGAAACTGTAAATAAATTACATCGACAACTAAAGCCATATGTAAAGGATATTAAAATTAAATAAATAAAGACCTTAAAATATTGGAAACAAACCACAAAGTCTTAAAACTTGGATTAATTCTCAGTAATTCTCACTGTTCTCAAGAATTTCTATCTAGAAGACTTCCTTCACAAGCAGACTAATAGAATAACATCTGCAACAAGACTGTAGATTGTCAATTGTTGGGCAGTCTTGGAGCAGAGAGAGTTATAGAATTAAATACGAAGACCAGAGTGCTAAAAACCAAAGTAGAGATTGTGACTGAAGAAAAAAAAAAAAAAAAAATGATAAAGAGATGAACAGCCAAAGTAGCAAGGGCAAACAAAACAGAGACTACTCAACCAAAATAGGTCAGTAAGCTAAAGAAAATACCCAGGAATAAGGACTAACATAGTTATTTTAAAAGCAAGGCCTGGCTCATCCTACAAGTTTAGTGAACCAGTTAAAGAAACTGTAAATAAATTACATCGACAACTAAAGCCATATGTAAAGGATATTAAAATTAAATAAATAAAGACCTTAAAATATTGGAAACAAACCACAAAGTCTTAAAACTTGGATTAAAACCAGAGGAACCAAAGGGAAAAAATCCAAACGTTCTGTTATTTGACATCATAGAGTCTACCTCTGAGAAGGAACTGCTACCATATATATATTATAAAAACTTTAAAGAAATAATTAATATAGACACAGAACAATTTGAACTTAAAAGAGCAACAAAGAATAGGGAAAATGGCCAGTTAAACATTGTAGTCTAGATTTCCCCCCAAGGTTTTTGAAGCACCTACAAGGACAGCAGAGAATCTATGCTGGCTGGACCAGCCATAGATTTATGGAGCATTTTCATATACAAAGATGCTTTAATTTCCATAAATAGGGTCATACTGCCAGGGACTTTAATCAAAAAACTATTGTCTGTAGTCACTGTGCAATTCCTAGCCACAACTACAAGAACTGCAAAAATAAAAATCAGCAGCCAAGATGTTCTACCCGCAAGGCAACACCGCTGACTGAGTATTGCCACAGTATCAGGATGACAAATGCCCGTGTCATAAAAAGGTGATAAAACTTATACAATCTAGGACCAATTATGGGCTAGATTGAAAATATAAATGGAACTAGGGATTTAAACTTTGTCCAGTTGAATACTCAAAGAGCAAGAACAGTTTTTGATCAGATCAAACCCAATTAGGAGAAAATAATACAGATATCTTGGTACTCTGAGAACCTTACACACATATGGTTAGGGTTCAAGAGGCTATCACAATCTTGCTGTCACAAAGATGAGTCACCTGTGCTCCCCAGTGGCAGTGTATGCACATATCACCAGTGCTGTGGGACAGTTTTTTTATTTTTTGATTGTATTTCAGACCAGGTGAAGATATAAATCACACTATTGAATATCTATAAGTAGTTACAAATTTGCTACCTAATGCTAACATTATTGCAGGTACTGATGTTAACTGCTGGTCAACCTTATGGTACAGCTGTGCAGACGACAGAGCAGACACACACACAATGGCCAGATACTTACTGAATACATGGTTACCTCCACATTTCAAGTATTAAATCAGCCAAGTAACTTGCCAACTTTTAGCAGCACCATGTGGGAGAATGATATTGATGTCACTCTTGCCACAAATTCAATAGCTTATGATATTACAGACTGGTGGGTGTGCCAGCTTGCACTGCATTGGATCATACAGCAATTACTTTCAATCTAAATAAACAGTTTAAAAGAGCCCACCAATCCTTGTTGAATATCAAAAGCTATAACATAAAGAAAGCAAATTGGAATATCTTCACATAACTTACAACAGCTGAACTGCAAAAGCAGGAAAATGAGTGGTCTTGATCAAACAACAACTATAGCCCAGACGACAATGCACTGATTATGACAAATGTCTTAATAAAAACATCAAACCTGTCTATCCAAAAGAAAAAACCGAGGGAGCAGGTAGTTCCCTGAACTGACTGTACTCAGGAGGAGTACACCAGGTGAGAAGATATTTTCAAAGAGCCAGAACATCTTGATCACAAATGAGGTTGATGTGCAGAAAGAACTCTCAAGACCGAATATACTTCCCTCATTAGAGAAAAGAAAAAAGAATCTTGGCTGCACTTGGTAGGAACTTCTGGAAATGCTGACCCTTGTGGAGTTGTCTACAGATTAGTGACCAGCAAGTTGCCAACAGGAGATGCAGTAGAAACTACAGTTAAACAAGATGGACCCAAACCCTGTGTTAGGCAGAGTCCATGAACAACATCTTAGTCCAGATGTCAGCAACCTTTTTTGGCTGCGGGTGAAAATCAACCAAAATGTGACTATTAAGAAGACGATTCGAGTCAATGGGTATTTTCATTTTAAAACAGCCCATTAGTGAATAATACGATGCATTTTATTGAGAAAACTATTACAATATGCTTTTAAACTCTTTTTAAACTAAACATAAAAAAAAAAAAATTATAATTCTAATTATTATAAAAACAAATATAATTGTCAAGTTTTAGTTCATTAATAATTTATGAACTTTATTTATAAGCGTTCTCTTCGTTATCAATGGCTCCCCTGATGCTGAATTTGCCACGTCAATTTAGTCAAGTCTGATTCATACTTACTCACCTTAAGACACCAAAAATTCAGACAAGCGTCTGAATTTTTGGTAGTTAATCTGCTCCTGTTATTACTTAAAATAAATTTCATGTGTGAAAATATTTGCTCACATTTATAAGTAGAACTGAACGCGGACAAAATGGCAAAGCTAATTTTTTTCAAAGATGAAAAATTCATAGGAAGCGATGCCCAACACGATGATATCATGAGAAGATGATTATCATCCGTGTTTTCTAAATCTTTCCGCAATGTCTTGAATTTGTCCGTCCACAACGTTGAACTTTTAAAATCAATCATTTCTAAACTTAAATTGTCAGTTTTAAGATATTCAAAATACTGCAAATCTAAAACATTTTCCTCTATTTCGTTGGGCTGTATTATAAATGTAAACATTTTAACGTGCTTCTTAATACTTTGAAATATACTTTCAAATTCACTCTTAATGTTCAAAATACAACTTTCGAACATATTTAGATTGCTTTCATCGATATTTTCTTTCTCATATTGGCTTTTTAGTAAGAGAAAGAAAAGAAATATTTTAGATTTTATGTCAGTTTCAAATAATATTAATTTCGAACAAAAACTCTTCCATTCCTCGTACATTTTCAAAATTGTGTCGTTATTTCCTTGGAGTCATACGTTGAAATCATTATAATGGTTCATTATGTCTGTTAAGAACAAAAGTCTTAAAAACCATTGTTTATCATTGAGTTCGATATCATTTTCACCGATTTCGTAAAGAAATATTTGTATATCATCAAAGCACTCTACAAATCTATTAAGAACTTTGCCTCGGCTTAATCATCGTACTTCAGCATGTAACAGCAAATCTCCATATTTCAATTCAATTTCCTCCAAAAAAAGCTTTGAAGCGGCTGTGTGTTAATGCAGATCGTGCTACTATTATGTTTACAATCTTAACAACCTTTTCCATTACATCCTTAAGTTGTTGCGTAGATGCCTTTGCAAATAAATTTTCTTCGTGTATGATACAATGGAACGATAAAAGTGGGCGGCCAAGTTCATTTTCCATTAGTTTCGCAAATCCAACATTTTTTCCTCTCGTAGCTGGAGCACCATCAGTTGTTATGGAAAACAATTTACTTTTTAAATCCAATATTTTCCCATTTTTGAAATTTGTAAACTCTTGTACTTGACGCAAAATATCAATGCCTTTGGTCGTGTCATTCATTGAAGCAAGAACGTATAGTTCTTCATTGACGTTCGAACTATTTATTGATGCAAATCTAATAGTAATTGCCAGCCTAGCCATACTATTTACATTGGTACTTTCATCAAGTGCAATGCTAATTACATCACTAGATAACAAATCATTTTTGACCTGTGCATCAATATTTTTTGCCATATCTTCAATGCGACGCTGAACTGTTCTGGCCGACAATGGCATTTCTTTAATTCTCTCAATTATTTGTTTTTTATTTGCGAAGTCATTGAATAAGTGTTCGGAACAATTTATGAATGCGTTTTTCAAAAATTCGCTGTCTCTAAGCGGTTTTCTGTTGGTACCAATACTAAGAGCTGCAACAAAGCTGGCAGATGTAGCGTAATTTGGCTGGTAACAAATCTCTTCAAAAATTTATTTTGTTTTCCATAATTTAATACACGTTTAGCATTGTATTCATATTTTTCATCATTTGGCATTTCACTCACATCTTTAGGTTTTTAAGAAAAGTGTTGCTCAATATTGTAAGTCCTGGCGGTAATTATATCTGTATGTAAAGTACATATCAATTTGTCACCATTTTCCATACATCCATACCTTTCAGTCCACACATCTTGAAATAATCTCTTTTTTGCTGTTTGTTTGTCCATGGTAATAAAAGTAATAATTATTTCGCTTAGGTAACTGTTCTCACGCTTCTGAACTGAACTACTGTTTATTCACGTTAAAGACGAAGTAAACGTAAACAAGAGTAGATGCGTGATCAGCAGGTGGCAGGGCTCCTATTGGTTGGCTGCAGGTGGCACGTAGTCAGAGCGCCCAGCCGACCAATAAGAGTGAATAAACGCTCGTCGAGTAATGATGAGATGCGTTCGGACAATGTCGCTGTATTCCACCTATGTTCATTTTTGCAACTTTGTAATCAAACCAAAATGTTAATCTTATTATTTATATTTTCTCAAAGTGTTTGTTTCGTGTTTATGTTTTATAATTTATTTTTATATATTATACTTTATTTGCGGAACTCAAGTGGGTCACTTGGTGACCCGCAGGCCATAGGTTGCCAACGCCTGTCTTAGACACTATTATCTAGACCGAGGCTGGGGATTATTCCCCTACTCAGATTGACATTATAAAAGAAATTAGTGAATAGGAAAATGCCAGCATAGAGCCTACTCTTACAACAGAAGAATTGGAAATAGCTCTAACCCAAAACCAAAAACAACAAAAGCCCTGGTTTTGACCTCCTAGAGGTTGAAATCATCAAAAAATTAGCTGAAATAGCACCAGATAAACTAATAGCCTTATACAACCTCTGCATGACATAGGGAACATTCCCTAAAATCTGGAAACGGGCAGTACTACGATTAGTCCTGAAGAACCCAGAGAAACCTCCCACTGATCCAAAATCATACAGACAAATAGCTCTGCTTCCAGTACTAGGGAAAATATATGAAAGATTTATTTACAATAGGATATCTGTGTATTATACAGAAGCAGACTTTCACTCAAATAATCAGTATGGTTTTAAGCCGGGCAACTCTATGGAGGATGCCATGCACCACCAACTGACAACAGTAAAAAATAGTAATAGAGTAAAAAATAGAGGAAAAGTAGTACATGTTGGAAATTTCTGTGTACTTTGCTATGGCATTTGATTCACTCTGGGGGCATAGTGTCCTTTGGAGACTCTGTGAGACAAATGTCTCACTTTATAAGGTAATAAACAGCTACCTTAAAGAAAGAAATGTCTCAGTTCGCACAAGGTTCCAGGAATTGACAAGGTGAACAAATGATGCCCACAGGGCTCAATCCTTGGCCCTTTCTTCTGGACAATTGTTCTAGATTTTTTTTTTTTTTGTAGTTGTTGGCGCATCGGCTTCTGTGG
The DNA here is from genome assembly GCF_048544385.1 of Mastigoproctus giganteus. Lineage (NCBI taxonomy): Eukaryota > Metazoa > Arthropoda > Arachnida > Uropygi > Thelyphonidae > Mastigoproctus > Mastigoproctus giganteus. The sequence goes on along the minus strand of NC_143579.1, from coordinate 176,873,305 downwards.
CCATAATGCACCTCCCAAGGTTTTTGCAGTACTTTGATCCAAGCCCGAGGTGGGATTCGAACCCGCGACCTTTGGGTTGCCAGGCAGGCACTTTACCCACCTGGCTAGCCCGATCAGCATGTTCTAGATGAATATATGGTGGGCCCAGTGGAAAGTCTAGCCTTTGTGAACGATTTGATTCTCATTCTAAAAGGAAACCCAAAAGTGGTTGTAGAGGAAAGGTCAAATGCCACCTTCATGCAACTGCTGGAGTGGGCACAAATGCACATGCTCAGGATATCACCTGAAACAACTAAATCCATACTTTTGAAAGGACACCTAAGGAGACTCCCCCCTCAAATTAAAATTAATGGAAAAACCCTAAAAATGTTATCAAAACTAAAATACTTAGGGGTTGTTTTTGACTCAAAATGAACTTTTTATTCCCATTTTGCAAAGTTATGCAAAATGGGAATTTTTGAAAAGGGAATGGTATGAAAAATTTTGCAAAAAAAAAAAAAAAAAAAAGTGAGAAACTATGCAGGCATGATTGCCAGGATCAGTTGGGCTGACTGGGGGCTCAAAACCCTGGCAATCATATACTGAACAGTGTACTTGCTTGTCATCACCTATGGAGCTGGTGCGTGGTTTACTCTCACAGCCATAGTGAGAAAGAGGAACAAATTAGAGACAATTCAAAGAACAATACTTCTCACTATCACCAGAGCATGTTGCATTGTGAGCACACCGACACTGCAGATTTTGGCTAGTGCTCTCCAAATTTGGAAGTAGCCAAATGAGGCTTGTATTGCAGACTTAAAAAGGACATACCCAAAAAAGTAGCCAAATGTAGCCAAATGAGGCTTGTATTGTAGACTTAAAAAGGACATACCCAAAAAAGAATTTCTGGGATAGCCCTTCACCCACAGCCAATACTATCAAGGCTGTAAGCAAGAGAATATCCACAAAGATCCATGAGCTATGACAAACAAATTGGGAGCAGGAAACTAGAGGTCTGGTTACCAAATAGTTTAGCGCACTATGGCCATAGTTGCAGATGCGCCCAATAAATCCCGAAACAAAGAAACAACCAAACCAAATAGTTTCTGCCGCAGGTGGCAATGGTTAGTCCAAAGCCACCAAAGTGGTACGCCCCTGGACTTTTAAAAATATTTATATTGATAGGTCATGGCACCCTAAAGGCTGAATTAACTTCCTTAGGGTTGACTGATGACTCAAACTGTACCATGCTGTTATTAGTTAGCTGACGTGGTGTGGGACACTGACACGGACCAACAGAGCTTGCCCCTTGACCAATGTGCCATAGAGCACCAATGCAGGTGCTCCAACATAGGGAGCTCCCCCTCCCCACAACCTGGGTGGCACCTCACCCTTTTCCTGGTGGGTACCCAGTCTGTCAACTACCACCCCTGGGCAGGATGGGCATTTTGCCCCAGGGAGACCCTGTTCTGTCCCCCCTTTCAGTGGGTGCCTTTACTACTGTCCCTGTCCTCCTCTTCTTCTGTACTACTGTAATACCCTCCCACTTCCTGTTTTTTTTTTGTTTTTTTTTCTCTCCTTTCTTGGGCTCCCTGTCTGTAGCATTGGCTACCGAAGGGTTTGCTCCACCAGTGCTGTACACTCCCTACTGCACAGCCCCCAGTTGGGAGTGTACAAAAACCTCTAGTTTACTGTCAGTAAACTAGAGGTTTTTGTGTGAAATCAGACTCCTAAGCTAAGAGGCCATATGAACAACACAACCCCAGGCTAATACTACACAAACACTCACTAACCTATTTAAATCTGGCCTTTACAGAGTTATGTATTCATCACATTGTTTGATGCAGAGTTGTGGGAAACCCCCAGAGTTGCATTACAATTTGCACTATACACTATGATTAAAGAATTACAGAACCAGGAGTCATAAATTGAAATTTCAGGGCTTGAGATTTAGATTAGATTGTAGGATGTTTTCTTTTAGCCAACGAGTCATTGATAGCCTGGAACAAGTTGCCCTTGCAGGTAGTTGAGGCCGAAACTCTGAATAAATTGAAAGGTCAACTGGATACTTACCTTTAAGAGGAGGGAAGCATATAATTTATGTTTTCATATTTACTTGTTTTTTTTTTTTTTTACAGTGCAGCTAAATAGTATATGGCAAATACTATTACCCACAAACTCCCCACTTTAGCGTTAGCATTTGTAAAGGCATACACCAATGAGCCAAAACATTATGACCAGCGAGTTGTTATGCAAATCAAAGCAACTTCAAGTGAACTACAGCACGTCCACAGGTCAGGACATGGTATAAAAAACACCTGATATGGAGCTCCGTTATTCAGTGTTACTCTTGTTCTTCAGATGGGAAAGGCAGTAGACTTAAGCGAATTTGACAAAGGCTAAATTGTAATGGCCAGACAACTGAGTCAGAGCATATCCGAAATGGCACAGCTGATGGGGTGCTCATGCTCAGCCATCGTTAGTACCTACCGAAAGTGGTCCGAGGAGGGGGAACCCACGAACTGCCGGCGAGGTGTTGGACTATCACGGCTCATCACTTATCAATGCTCGAGGTGAGCAAAGGCTCTCCCAGATGACATGGGAACAGAATGGTGACTGTGGCACAACTCGCCAGTAATTGGAATGTTAATGACAGGAGTAATGTGCCACAACACACAGTACATCGAACCCTGCTGAAAATGGGGCTGCGTAGCCGCAGGCCATTCCGAGTGCCCATGCTAACCACGGTTCACCAGCAACAGCACCTACAATGAGCACACGAGCATCGAAACTGAACCTTGAGTGATTGAAAGAAGGTCATAGGTTCTCTGAATCACATTTCCTGTTGTACCATGTGGACAGCCGGGTATGTGTGTGTGTCGTTTACCTGGGGAAGTGATGGTGCCTGGATGCACCGTGGGACGAAAACAAGCCAGTGGCAGTGGTGTCGTGCTTTGGGCAATGTTCTGCTGGAAAACCCTGGGTCCAGTCATCCATGTGCTCAGCACTCTGATGTCTACCCCCTACCTAAACATCATTGCTGACCAGGTACACCCTTTCATGGCAATGGTGTTGTCCTCTGGTGGTGCCGTCTTTCAGCAGGATAATGTGCCATGCCACATCTTCCGGATTGTTCGAGACTGGTTTGCGGAACACGAGGAAGACTTCCTGGTATTGACCTTGCCTCCAAATTCCCCGGACATCAATCCCATCGAGCATCTGTGTTTGTGTTGGAATAGCAACTCCGATCTGCGGCATCTCAACCACGGACCTTACAGGAGCTAAAGGATCTGCTGGTTACATGTGGGTACCAGATATCACAAGACACATTTAGAAATCTTGTAACTTCAATTCTTCATTTGGGACGAGCTGTTTTGGCTGCACATGGAGGACCAACATCATATTAGGTAGGTGATCATAATGTTTTGGCTCATTGGTGTATGATTGGTTTAAGCAAACTTATACAGCATCAGCCAAAAAAGAAAAGAAAAAAAAAAACTTCTCATTTCACCCATCCACTTACTCCAGATGTTTCTCTTGTTCTGCCTTCAATCTATTTAAGTTATCAACTTCTACGTCAGATGAACGTTTGTTTCAGCAATCAACCACCTGCTAAAGGCAAACTTCTGCACATCTATCCCACAACTCTCTTTCCTCAATTTGAATTTAAGCCCTCACAGGTGATTATTCTGAGCAAGAGGAAGAATCCCATCAGTATTGAGCATGCTCAAACCATTCAAGTCCTTATACACCTCAATCAAATCACCTCACAGGTGCCTAGTCTCCAGACACTGTAATTGCAAAACTTAAGCTGTTCTTTGTAAGAGAAACCTTTTGTTCCATTTACTAATCTTCTTGCCCTTTTATGTACTCGTTCCAGCAGCTCTGCATCCTTCTCAATATGAGGCCTCCAGACCTGTACAGAGTACTCAAGCTGTGTTCAGACCATTGCCTTATATAAGGGGATAATCACCCCCTTCTCCCTGCTAGAAAAATTCCTGTATATCATTGATAAGACACCATGACTACTCTTGCAGACCATTTGCACCGCTCAGAAAACTTCCCAATTGACTACACAATTACACCCAGGTCCTTTTCATTCTCTACCAATGTCAGTGTAGTACCACACAGTTCAGACTTTACTCAGGGGTTACTGCTTCCCATATGCAGTAATTTACATTTGTCAAAGTTAAACTTCAGTTGCCACCTCTCATCCCATCTGCTCAACTTTTCTAGATCCTGTTGTAATAGTGTACTGTCATTAACAACCCTGCCGACCTTCATATCATCTGCAAACTTGGACATTAAGCCATCATCAATATCATTAATAAATACAGAAAACAAACAATGGAACCAACACTGAACCCTGGGAGACTCCACTAATAACATTAGTCCACGAAGAGCAGTGTACCTTGATTACTACTCTCTGTCTTCTCCCACTCAAACATCCCTTTATCCATAGCAGCAATTTGCCTCCAATGCCACACTACTCCAATTTCTGCAGTAGTCTTCCATGTGAAACATTATCAAAAGCCTTTCTAAGATCCAAGTATATGATATCAAAATATTCTTTGCGTCCTGTTCTTTTGGGACCACATCATACTATCTAATCAAATTGGTCAGACAAGACTTCCCCTTAACAAACCCATGCTGTGTCCGAGCTAGAACTGAAATCTTGTCTAGATGATCCTGCAGTGCTAGCTCGGACACAGCATGGGTTTGTTAAGGGGAAGTCTTGTCTGACCAATTTGATTCCTTGCACTCAGGGAAGGTACCATGGGTACCTTCCCTGAGTGCAAGGAAGCTCTCATAATTATGGCAAAGGGGTTTCTTACTTCCTTTGCTGCCTTCTTTAATATAACTGGATAGATCCCATCCACTCTAGGTGCCTTTCTTATGTTTATCTTCATCAATTTCTCCTCTACTTTGCTCTCAGTTATTACAAGATTATCTAGATCACTGCCAGAGTTAAACAGACCTCTGGCTTTCCCCTCCCAGAATATCTCCCCTTATGTAAATATAGATGCAAAATACTCATTTTATTTGTTAGCTACCTGAGTAGTAACATCAACAGTTGAACCATCAATATCAAGTGGGTCAATCTAATTCACTCCCTTCCTTCTAGAATTTACATAAGTAAAGAACTCTTTGCTGTTTTTCTGTGCATCATTTGCCAAAGATCTCTTGTAATCTGCCTTTGCCTGCCTGACCTCCTTTGTAACTTGGGTACAGACCAGCTTATAACTATCATAGGCTTCCGTGCCACCTGTTAATTTATATGTATCGAATGCATTTTTCTTCTCTGCCACATGTGATGAAGGTATATCACGGTTAATGTCCTAGTTTGCAGATGATACAAAGTTTGCAGGGTTGTTAATGACAGTAAAGACAGTATGCTACCCAACTGGATCTAGCTAAGTTGGGAAAACAGGCTGACAAGTGGCAACTGAAGTTTAACATTGACAAATGCAAAGTACTGCATATGGGTAGCAATAATCCAAGAGAAAGTACCAACTGTGTGGTTCTATACTGGCTGGTAATTGTGCAGTCAAATATGAAGTTCACTGAACAGTGCAGACAGGCTGCCAGGGTAGGTCAGGGAGGTGATTATCCCTTTATACAAGTCCTGAAATATTGATTTATTGCTGATTTATTGCTAAAACAAGCTGATAAATCAAGCTGATTTATTGCTAAAACCCTCTATACAAGGCAATAGTCAAGCCACACCTAGCCTACTGTGTACAGGTCTGGAGGCCTCATTTTAGGAAGGATGTAGGGTTGCTGGAACAAGTACAAGGAGGGGCAACAAGATTGATGAGGGGTACAAAGGGATGCGCTTACCAAGATAAGCTTAAATCCTGCAAAATGCAGAACCTGGAGAGTAGGCACGTGCGAGGTGATCTGATTGAGGTGTATAAGGCCTTGAATGGGTTGAGCAAGCTGAATGCTGATGGGATTCTTCCTCTTGCTCATATTAAGAACCAGATGGGTCACAGTTTGAAGTTGAGGAAAGACAGTTGTAGAATAGATGTGTGAAAATTTGCCTTTAGCCAGCCATAGTTGATTGGTGAACAGGCTTCCACCTTTTGTTGTGAAAGCTAATAGCCTAAATAAATTTAAGGCTGAGCAGGACAGGCATTTGGAACGAATGGATGGATGAAATGGGAGGTTTTTTTTTTTTTTTTGGCTGATGCTGCCTAAGCTTGCTTTCTTGCATCGTATGCCTCTACTAATGCTAATGTCTCATTAGTTCACCTGACATCCATTTAGGCCTAAACCTTGAACAGTATTTCTTAGTTGGTATGAAAAGCCTATTAGACTCCAAAGTTAATTCTTTAATTCTTCCCATTTTGAATCCAAGTCACCTTTACCAAAACAAAAACCCTTTTCCTATCCCCCTGATGGTAGTTACCTCTTTGAGTGTCACTGCCACTTAGTGGTTCCTTTATCTGCAGATTCTTAATTCATGAAGAATCACTACTGATAATCAGATCAAGGGTATTATTCCCTTTAGTTACCTCCCGAGCATGCTGCTGCTGTAGAAAACAGTCATCCAATAAATCCTCAAAAGTCTTGCTAGTGTGTGAGTGACCAACCCACAAATTCTAGTCAATATATGGGAAATTAAATTCCTCCATTATAAAGAAATCTGATTTACTGGCCCACTCTATTTCCCTGTACAGTTGTTTATTATACTCATCAGAGTCATTAGGCCTATTAGCATTAGTTGAGGCATATGATGCAAGAAAACAAGCTTATACAGCATCAGCCAAAAAAAAACAAAAAAACCTCCCATTTCATCCATCCATTCAAATATCTGGAGATAATTTAGTCGAAGCATCAAATACAGTGCATTCTAAAAAAATTTGAAAGACATATCTATACGGGGAATACCCATCATCGTAACCCCTCACAAAACTCTGAACTCATCACGAAGTGTCATATCAGAGTGGGATCATCTTCACATTTCTGAAGAAGAGATCTGCTCTGAATTAAAAGAACAGGGAGTGACAGCTGTCAACCGAATATCCATGAGAAAGGATGGGAATCTCATCCCTACTAGAGCTCTCATCCTAACATTTAACGCCCCACAGCCTCCAAGTTCCAACAAGGCAGGGTACTTAAACTGCCCAATTAGGATTTATGTTTCAAACCCTGAGGTGTTTTAAATGTCAAAAGTACGGACACTCACAAACAGCTTGTCGTGGTAACCCTTCCTGTGCTCGATATGGTTCTAAAGATCACAAGAGCAAGGAATGTCTAGCTCCTAAGTCTGATTGTATTAACTGCCAAGGAGAGTACCCTGCATACTCTTGAGCATACTAGCGGTGGAAGGACAAAAAGGAGATTCAAAAATTAAAAGTGGAGCTGAACATCTCCTGCCCAGAGGCCAGAAAACACATCCAACCAATAAATAGTGGGAAGTCTTCATATGCCCAGAAAGTTTCTGGTAAGTGTACCATCGGGACCCAAACTGATATGACTATTCCCCCAAGGGACTTTTACACTCCCATTGCTCACTATTTATTGAGTTCACTAAAACCCACCCAAAAATCGCAGGCAGCTGCCACTCCAATATTGGTACCTCCCAGTGCTCCAGCATTACCAACAGCGAGCACTAAATTAACATCACAGAAAACTGAACTGCCCACTTCAGGGCATGAAATAACGGATGTCAAAACAAAGGAGGTACATGATGAGTCAGTCTTGGAACTCTTTGTGGAGGAAGAAATGGACACAGGAGAGCGTCCATACTTCCCCAGGAAAGATAAATCCAAGACTGACAAAATTAAGCCCTCAGCACCTTGGAAGGCGCCTCATGGACCCAGCAAGTCCAAATAATGGCTAAATTCGTACTGTGGAATTGCCATGGATTCCGGCAAAATACTGATGATATCAAGGCATTTTTGCAAAAGCACAAACCAGTTTCCTTTTGCATACAGGAGACTTATTTAAAGGCAAATGATGACCCCGCCATGCATAACATTACCATCATTCGTAAGGATAGAATTGTGGATGGAGTCGCAATCCTCATCGGCAGCCAGATCCCATTTCAGCCTTTGCAGCTTACAACTAGCATTGAGGTTGTAGCAATTCGTCTTACATTGGGGTTCTTATTAACTGTCTGCTCCATTTATTTGCCACCTGGGATTGACTTCCCACAGAAAGACCTTGATGATCTTATTCATCTTATTATCTTGATGATCAATTGCCTTCCCCTTGTTTAATTCTTGGGGATTTCAGTGAACATGACACTCTGTGGGGTAGTGTTAACATCAATGGAAGGGGATGAGTCATAGAGCATATGCTCACTGACAATGACCTCTCCCTCCTAAATGTGGGAACAAATACCTTCTTCTACAAGTCTACCCCAACATTCTCTGCCATTGATCTTTCTATCTGCTCCCTTTCTCTCCTTCCTTTACTTACTTGGGAGTTGGAAGAAAACCCATATGGAAGCGATCACTTCCTGGTGATAACCACCCTAACTAGTGGTAGACTGTTTCTGCTATTTAGTTTACTGCGGTGGAAGATTGATCAGGCTGATTGGAATGCCTTTCAACATCTGGCAAATCTTGACATCGCTACAGTCAGTCAGAGCCAATCAATGATTCAGTCATGTATGTCACAGAAACAATTGTCCAAGCAACTGCAATTGCAATCCCAAAAACATCCAGCCAGTTCCCACTTTTTCCCAAACTTTGGTGGAATTCAGAATGAATGCACAGCAATGAAAAAAGCACAAAATAATGCTTGGGGGATATTCCGCCGATATCCCACGAGCGAAAATTTAATATCATTTAAACGTGCACATGCTAAAGTACGTTATGTCCAACGTCAGAGTCAAAGGAAATCTTGGATCCGTTTTACATCATCCATAACTCAGGTGGCTAGCTCAAAAGTAATCTCGGATAAGATCCGAAAAATGAAGGGGAAATATCCACCAAGCCCTTCAGTGATCCTCGAGGACAGTGGATGTCCAATTGCAGATCGAACTGCAGTTGCAAACACTAGGGGAAAACTTTTGCAAAAACCTCTGCAATAATATTATTCCCCCACAGTTTTTGGCCCTGATAGAGAAATATGAGAAATATCCATTAAAATTCTCTTCAAAAGGGCTAGAACCATATAACAAGCTCTTTACACAGGGAGAGTTAAATTCAGCACTATTTCTCGTGCGTGTGAGTGCTATTGGGATAGGAATCGCATGCATGAGAATAAAACAATAAAACACCTCTCACCACAATCTAAGGATCGCCTTTTAATTTTATTTAATAGAATTTTTCTTAATAAAAAATTTCCGGATTCCTAGCGAAAGGCAATCTTGCCTTCTCAAAACCAGGAAAAGATCCTAGAAATACAAGTAACTATAGTCCTATTGCTCTGACAAGCTGTTTGTGCAAGGTCCTAGAAAGAATGGTTAATTCTCGCCTCATATGATATTTAGAAACAAATGGTCTGCTTTCCAGGACACAGTTCAGCTTCCAAAGAAACAGAACCACTTTGGATCACATAATCTGACTTGAAACTCACATTCATGATGCTTTTATTAAATCCGAGCATCTGGTAGCAGTTTTCTTTGATATTGAAAAAGCGTACGACACAGCCTGGTGATTTGGCATATCAAAAGACCTCTATAACTTTAGTCTTAGGGGTAACCTACCTCTTTTTATTAAAAACTTTCTCTCGAATTGCCAATTTCAAGTCTGTTTAGGATCCACACTCTCTCAAGTATTTCGTCAGGAGCAGGGAGTCCCATGAGGATCCGTCCTAAGTGTCACGCTTTTCACAATCAAAATAAACTCTATTACCAAACAACTTCCACCCACAGTAAACAATGCTCTCTATGTTGACTTTTTTTTTGCTTTATTTTGTCATTCATGCAATATGAGGTTGATTGAAAGGCAACTGCAAAAAACTATTGATCACCTTACATCCTGGTCATTGGCTAATGGGTTCAGATTTTCATCACAGAAGACCGTTTGTGTACACTTCTGTTGCAAACGTAATCTTCATCCTGACCCAGAATTAAGGCTTGGGCAAAACAAAATCCCAGTCAAATTCCTTGGACTTATTTTCAACAAGAAGCTGACATTTCTACATGTTTGTTAGCACTGTTGTTGTTTGTTATTTGGTTTTTAGGATCATTCGCAACTAAGGCCATATTGCTCCGGGGATATGCGATGGTCATTCCCTGACCTTTCTACATCTTCCGTATTTGGTAGGCACGGGCTCAAACCCCCGTCTAATCAAGAAGCGTGTGCTACACACTGCTGCTCCTGTCCACCTGGCTACAGAGGCACCTGTACATGTTTGTCAGCTTAGACAGGTGCCTCTATAGCCAGGTGGGCAGGAGCAGCAGCGCATAGCACACGCTTCATTAGACCGGGGTTCGAGCCCGTGACCACCAAATACGGAAAATGCGGAAAGGTCAGGGAATGACCACCGCATATCTCTGGAGCAATATGGCCTTAGTTGCTAATGCTCCTAAAAACCAAATAACAACAACAGCTTAGGACAAAATGTGCTAAGGGGCTTAACATCCTTCGTGCCCTTTTGTCAACTTCATGGGGCGTAGATCATTCTACCCTTCTTCGTCTCTACTGAGCCCTTGTCCGTTCCAAACTTGATTATGGATTTCAGGTTTATGGTTCTGCTAGATATAGTGTACTTCGGTGGCTAGATCCAGTCCACCATTGGGCCATTCTGACAGCCACTGGAGCTTTTCGCACATCTCCTGTCCAAAGCCTTTACGTTGAAGCAAATGAACCAACATTAGCTCTTCGACGTAAGCAGTTGTCCTTACAGTATGCCTTCAAATTGAAATCCCTGCCCAATCATCCCACGTGGGCATCCGTTTTTGAGCCATGCTGGGAAAACCTCTACAACACCCGTCGGACTGCCAACAAACCTTTTTGTATTCGGATTCAAGGACTGTTAAATGAACTAAACATAACAGTAGACAATGTTGCCCAGTGGAAGGAGTTGCCAAGGCAATTCCTTCCACCCTGGCATGCCTATACAGGCAGGCCTCGCTTAACGCGAGTTCGATTAACACGGTTTTCAGTTACCGCGATTGGAAAAAATGATACCACTTTTTACTTTACGCGATTCAAATTTCCAGTTAACGCGATCTTTTATTTCTGATAGTTGAAAAAGATTCGAATCGCGCACTAAATGTCTGACTGCCAATAAACAAGCGTTTGTCCGCTTCCCGCCTCAGTGTGTTCCATCAACTAAGTAGACGTGTTACTTGTTTGTCTCCACCTAATAAAGTCACGTGCAGACGTATTTAAAAATTCTAATTTTCTACCCCTGTTAATTATGGATAAAAGAAAGAGTGAAAAACAACGTGATTGTAATAAAAAAAAAACGAAAAGTTATTACTTTAGCTGATAAACTTGAAGTTATTAAAAAACATGAACGTGGTGCAAACCATGCGAAAATCGTAAGAGATCTAGGATACAGTGAGTCTACCGTACGAACTATCTTGAGCCGTAAGAACGAATATAAAGAGAAAAGTAAAGTTTCATCATCTTCTTTTGTCTTACAAAATACCAGAAACAGAACTCTAATAATGATTGAAATGGAAAGTCTTTTATCGATTTGGATAGAAGATTGCAATCAAAAAAGAATTCCATTATCTAAGGACAATATTCAGAGCAAAGCTATTAACCTTTTTACTAAGCTCAAAGAAACAAAATATCAAGGGGAGACTGAAATGTTTGTTGCTAGTTCAGGGTGGTTTGGACGTTTCAAAAATCGAGCACGACTGCATAATGTTAAAGTAACAGGGGAAGCTGCTAGTGCTGATGAAGATGCTGCAGCCAAATTTCCTGCAGAATTGTAAAAAATCATTCAGGATGCTGAATACGACGATTGGCAAATATTTAATGTAGACGAAACAGGCGTATTTTGGAAACAGATGCCAACTAAAACTTATTTGGCTGCAAATGAAGCATCACAACCTGGGTATAAAGTCTCAAAAGATCGACTAACACTTTTATTAGGAGGTAACGCTGAAGGTGATTTTAAATTGAAACCCATGCTTGTGTACCGTGCACAAAATCCTAGGGCTTTAAAAGGATACAGCCATCGCATTCTTCCAGTCATTTTTCGTTCAAATAAAAAAGCATGGATGACCAAAGCCCTATTTGAAGACTGGTTTACGTCTTATTTCTGTCCAACAGTTGAAGCCTATTGCAAGAAAAATAATCTTACTTTTAAAGCTCTGTTGCTTTTAGATAATGCACCTGGACATCCTTCTGCACTTGGTGACTTAAATGAAAATGTGAAAGTTGTTTTTTTACCGGCGAATACGACTTCGTTATTGCAACCCATGGACCAGGGGACGATTGCGACTTTCAAGGCTTACTATCTTCGCAGAACCTTTGCACAGGCACTTGAAGCTATAACAGGAGATAATGCAATTTCTGTACCAGAATTTTGGAAAAAATATAACATACGATTGGCCATTGAAAACATTCATGCAGCATGGGAAGAAGTGACAGCCAGCAATATGAGAGCAGTTTGGAAGCATCTTTTACCCCACGCAAACGATTTTACTTGCTTCAAAGATGCAGTTCAAAAAGTTATTGAAGACATAACTAATATTGGTAATGAACTTGGTTTCAAAGGCTTGGATGCGGCTAACGTTCGAGAATCACTGAATTCGCATTTAGAACAGCTAAGTGACAATGATCTCCTTCAAATAGAGCAACAGCGTGCGCACGAAGAAGCTGAAGAAAAAGAGTGTGAGCCAGATGAAAATGTTACCTCAAAGGAGATAACGGTAAAAGAACTAGGCGAAATCTTTCGTATCGTAGAGAACCTTAAACAAAAGGTAATGGATGTTGATCCTAACATCGAAAGAAGCATGTTATTTCGCCAGGGCCTAGAGAAGCTTGTTGTCGGCTATCGGAAATTGTATGATGAAAAAACGAAAGCCAAAACTGTTCAAACGACTGTGTTCAAATATTTCTGTAGCAAATAGTTAGTTTCTCCATTATATATTTTGAACAATAAACATTTAATTCTATAATTTTTATTATCTTTTACATGGCATGCAGTTAAAAAGTTATTTAAAAGGTATTATTTAAAAGTTATTTAAAATTCTTTATGGACATTCCAGAAGGTCAAGTACCAATTATAATTTTTCCTATTGGTTATGATATTCGATTAACGCGTTTCCGTTTTGCGCGATGCGCTCGCGGGACGAATTAATCGCGTTAATCGAGGCCCGCCTGTATTCCAACTTGTGACTTCTCCCTTAAGATCTGGGAGAAGGCTACAATGCCGCCATCTGGCTACCAGCAACTCTTTGCATCACATAGACAGCAGTATTCTGACTTTCTGCCAGTCTATACAGATGGCTCAAAGTCAGAATGTTATGTGGGATGTGCTGTTGTGTTTCCTCACAAAACATTGTCTAATAAGATCCCACAGGAAAGTAGTATTTATACAGCAGAATTGCATGTGATAGAAAAAGCCCTTGATCACATTAAAAATAGTGATTACCAAAGGTATATGATATATAATGATTAATCTAGCATGTTACAGCCTTTGGTATCCATGAGGCATAATCCTCACCTGGCCCTCTCCCTGATACAGCAGATGCTTTTTTCTCTCTTTGAATCAGAATTTGACATTTGCTTCTGCTGGATCCCTAGCAACATTGGGATCCGGAGAAATGAATTAGCTGATACCTCTGCCAAGTCAGCCATTTCCTTGGATAATCATTGCCTGTCAGTCCCTTATACAGACTTCAGGCAAATAATGCATTCTAAATTATATTCCCAATGGCAAGATTACTGGCACGAACAGGCCACAAATAAACTATATCACATAAATGTAATCGTGCAATTGCAGTCCAGTCTATGCAGGGTTCGAAGAGAGGAAGTTGTTCTTGCTAGGCTCATAGTCATCCAACCCATTCCTTTTTGCTGAGGGCGGATGACCCACCTATGTGTGAAATGTGTAACACTATTTTAACTATTTGTCACATTTCTATACAGTGTCCTGTTTTTATAGAACCATGACATTTATTTTTAAAGGATTTTAATAATCTGGCTGAACCATCTACAGTTGTGATGGTTCAGCCAGATTTTAGGTGACAGAGACAACATGACTGATGTTTTTAACTTTTTACACTCAATCAATTTATATAGAAAGATTTAAGTTTATATTTTTTATTTACCTTTATACCAGAGTATATCATGTTTACCTTCTTGACATGGTAGCCAGTTTATAGGCTACCAAATTTTTTGTATCAGCTTTAATTTTCACTTGGCACATTATGGCCTTAGTTGCCAATGTGCCATTAAACACTAAACAAACAAACCAAACCAGCCTTAAATTTATTTAGGCTATCAACTTCCACAACAACAAATGGAAGTCTGTTCTAGCAATCAACTACCCGCTGGCTAAAGGCAAACTTCCGCACATCTATTCTACAACTGTCTTTCCTCGATTTGAATCTATGATCCCTCAGATTCTAATCTGAGCAAGCAGAAGTATCCCATCAGCATTTACCCTCCTCAAACCATTCAAAGCCTTATACATCTTGATAGGATCACCTCGCAGTTGCCTAGAATCCAGATGCTGCAACTTGCAGAACTTAAGCCTTTCTTCGTAAGCGCACCCCTTTGTTCCTCTCACCAATCTTGTTGCCCTTCTCTGTACTCATTCTAGCAACTCTACATCCTTCCTAAAATGAAGCCTCCAGAACTGTACTTCCTGATTTTTTCCCCATGGATTTTCTACAGGTTGACAGTGTTGGGTACCACTATGTCAATCAGATAGGTAGCCTTTTCCTTCTTGTCCACAAGGGTTATGTCCGGTCTGTTGTGCAGGATTGTCCTATCCATTATTATGGCACGATCCCAGTAGAGCTTGTTGGTTGGGGGTCTCTAGTACTGCCTGGGGTTTGTACTTGTAGTGCGGTACACTTTCTTCGATTAACTTTTATTTCCTTGCTAGCTTCTGATGTATTATCCTGGCTACCCGGCCATGTCTATGAATGCACTCAGTTTGGGTGATCATCTGAGTGAATTCCGAGGCCAGGTGGCATCGTTGGCATGTGTAATCGAACACTCTGGATTCCTTGTCTATGTATTTTCTATAGTTCCTGGTGTTGATTACCTGGCCTTGGATGGCGAGCATGAATCCTTCAGTCTCGTAAGAGCGTCCCACTCGTGAGCCCAGATAAAATTGCATTGGAAGCAATTTTATCTGGGCGATCTTGTGTGATCTTGATAGAGATCATTGTAGTGTCTGCCATGGAGTGTCTTCTCTGCCCATCTTGCTAGCTTCGTTTGTGTCTCCTATTTGGGGGGGGGGGGGGCTCCTCGATTAGGTTGAGTGGGTATACCGCTTGTCTGTCTTCATTATGGCTTGGTGGAGTGCTGCTGGAAGTAATCCTTCAGGTTAACTTTCGCTGTCTTCTGTTTCTCAATGTGGTCTATCAGGCCCCTTCCTCCATCTTTCCGGGCAAATGTTAGTCTCTCTGCAGCAGATTTTGGGTGGTGTTTGCGTCTCTTGGTCATCATTGTCCTTGTGTTCCCTCCATTCAGCTTTGCTTTCAGCAGGCTTCTGAGTCTCTGATGGTATTTTTTGGTCAGGCAGGCCTTAATTTCCTTGTGCTGTAACTGCTGAGCCTGCATCATCCCAAATTATTTGTAGGCCTCTCCCTCTGCCATGGCTTCGATCTCTTTACCAGTCTACAGTTGGTAGTTTCGGTTGACTAATTTTGGCCTGGTGCAATCCGTGGGTCTTGCATTTTTTTAGACCAAATTCCATCCTAATACAAAGTATCATTGCTGAATTCTTCTGTGATCTGGAGTAGTTGCTGGAGGTGCTTCTTGGTTCCTGCATAGAGCTTGATGTCATCCATACATCAGGTGGGTGAGTGTGTACAGGTTCTTCCTTCCTTCCTTGAGGTTATATCCGTACTTGCTACTGTTGAGCATGGTGGATAGCGAGTTAAGTGCTAGACAGAACAACAATGGGCCCAGGGTATCTCGCTGAAAAATTCCTCTCCTGATGGGGATTGGCCTGGTTGTGATGTTTTTGACCTTAATGATGTTACTCCATTTCGCCAAACTTTCTTCTAGGAAGTTTGTCACTATCGGATTGACTTTGTAGATGTTCAGTGCCTCTGTTAGCCAGCTATGAGGCATGGAGTCAAAGGCCTTGCGGTAATTGATGTAGGCTGTGTACATGTTGCAGCACTTCTTGTAGGCTTGCTCCATAACCGTGGCATCTGTGGTTTATTGCTCTTTGCATCCTTTCTGCTGTTCTGCCATTATGTTCTGGCTCTCCAAGTAGTCTGATACCTTCGTGGTTATGCAGCTGGTCAGGATCTTGTACATTGTTGGGTGGCAGGTGATTGGCCTATATTTCACCAGGTTTCTTTTATCTTCATCTTTAAGATTCAGGTAAGTGATTCCTTGAGTAAGAAACTTTGGGATTGTCTCTGGGTGCCTTATCATTCGGGTGAACTGCTGTGCCAGGTTGGCGCCTCCATAGCCAGGTGGGCAGGAGCAGCAGTGCGTAGCACACGCTTCTTGATTAGACTGCAGTTCGAGCCCGTGACCACCAAATACGGAGGATGCGGAAAGGTCAGGGAATGACCACCGCATATCCCCAGAGCAATACGGCCTTAGTTGCTAATGCTCCTAAAAACTAAATAACAAACAAACAAATAAACAGCTCTGCCAGGTGCTTGTGTGTCAGGTGCTTCATTGTCTAATTTACTTCTTCTTCTTCTTCTTCTTTACGAATCTCCCACCTTCTCATTTCTTGTACGTCCTTGGTTTTCTTGCGTTCTAGTTCTATCCAGGGGGCTCGCCTGTTATGTCTTACTTCCCTGTTCCATATGTTTCCCCAGTATTCCTCAATTGTCTTCTGCTCTGGTGGTTCATTTCCTTCTTTCCCGTCTTCTCCGAGACTCCTGTAGAAGCACTCTTTACTCCTCATCGAAGATTTGGTTGTTTATTTTCTTCTGGGAGCTCTCTTTGTGTCGGTGTAGTCTCTTGCTGAGTGCAAGGAGGTTCTGCTTCAATGTGCCCAAGTACTCACCTATTCTCTGATTTTTTTGTCTCATGTTTGCTGTGGATGCTGTCTCTCTTGAGGATGCTCTTTACTTTTCCAATTAATTTCTTACTCCTATTGCCCCGTTAGTACTGGGTAAATTGGCCTATCTTGACTCTTAATTCTTCTATCTTCTGCTGAAGTCTTCTTTCCCAAGCTGGCGGTTCCTTCTGTTTTCGGTTCTTCTGCTCCTGGTCTCTTGTTTCCTCTTTCATTAATCCTCGTGGCTGCTACCACTGCACAATACACAGCTGTGTGGATGGCCTCCAGTGTTCCACCATTGCTGTCGAGGTAACGCGGTATTATGTGCCGATTGAGGTAGTCTGTGACTCTCCACAAAGTTCTATTCGGCCTCTGCTTCAGTATCACGTGAGTCTTTGTGGGGTCCATTCCTTTAAATTCTGTTAGGGCCTTCTTCCACTCGTCCTCTATTCTGGATATCATAACCTCGTCTGTTTCCACTTCAGCTGCTGTGGGTTGTATTTCTTCTTGCTCTTCCTCCTCTGGTTCCATATTCTTTATCCTTTGTAGTTAATCGCTCAATTTCTGCCTGATTTATTATTATTATTATTAGCCATATAGTGCAAGGAAGCCTGAGGTCTATGCTGCACCTGCCAAAAAAATTTTCTGAGTTACCCAGAAAGAGAAAACAAGAGTCAGAAGTAGAATGGAATCACCAAGAAAGTGAAGAATGATGATAACCAGCTCAGGACCCTGGATGTGCCAAGCCCATATTCACCAGATGTGAGCCCCCGGAGTTAAATTGTTCTTACTCTTAGTTACCCTAACACAGCCTATGTATTTACTTGTTCCATGATGACTCCCAGCAGGCTCTGAAATCCCCTGCACCTTGTTTACCAGCCTGCTGCTCATTCCAATAAAAGCAGTGCAAGAATCATTTTCGCCTCTGCCTGCGGCTACCTTTAATCTTTTAGTCTGTGAATATCCTCATTCTAGCAGTTTTCTGATTCAACACTGCTTCGATAGCATCAGCAAATATTCTTGCACCCTTTCTATTTAAGTGTATCCCATCCTTGTAGAAGCAGTCTCTCCTGTTAGCAAGCACAGACCATGCTGAAAAAAATTCTACCCTGTGAGCCTTGCACAATCTCTCCAGGGCCGAATTGAATGACTTTGCTCTCATCATATACTCCTTCCTATTGTGTCTGGGCGGAATTGCAGACCCTTTCAAATTTAACTCTAACTCCCAACTTTTTTCCAGCATTGACCTGTACTTGTTAAGTAAATCTGCAGATCTCTTACTCTTAAGGTCATTAGTGCCCACGTATACAACAATATCACATTTTATGCCCTTAAAATATTATATCTGCTCTACAAGGTCATCATCTTTTGCCCCTGGCAGACATACCCTGGTCCTGTTCCACCTATCTTTTTGCATAATATATTCTCTGTCTCCCTTACAATAGAGGCATCGACAAAACTGGTTCCTGCGGACCAGCTATAACACACTCCTGCTCTCAATTTTATCCTTAATGATCAATTCTGTTTTTAGTTAAATGTAAATATTTAATATTTTTAATGCAAGATATGAAATGCATTTAAAAACATGCAAAATTTGTCATAATTCTTTTTATAATATAAATTGAGTTGAATTGTAGGCTTATATTTGATTTATTTTTTATTATTTTTTATTTTTGAAGTCCATTTCCCGAAGAAGGCTTAGAATTCAGTACTCTATGGTGTCGAAAAATCCGCAGCAGTATACAATTGGTAAGCTGTCACTTACGGGACTTCTCACAAGCTCTTCTAGAGATACGAGAAATGCATGTGTGGGGGTGTCTCATTGGAGCTGAGCAAGAAGCAGCCTCAAGAGGTTAGAATTATATGACTTGACTGTTGTTTTGTATAACAAAATTTTTTCACACTGTGTGTTGAATACTGGGTTCACCAGCAAAGGTCAACCATGTTGTTGCCATGCTTCTATGCCCATCTTCGAAAGACAGGATTTGTGCTGGCAGAAGTGCAACTATGATGTCTGGGTAGCCTTGATGGATAATCAGGTGTTTGACCTGACATGCCTGCAGTTCTCTATTTCCTAAATCAGTAAGATGGCTTCAGTCTGTAAATATCGTAATACAGACTACAAGTGACAAACATTCAGAACAGCTTCTCTGAGTTATATCTTTTGGGAGAAATACTTACAGTAACACTCCCACAAGACACTAAATGCATCCCAAGGTGTCATCTCAGAATTGGTATCTCCTTTCAGTGTCTAAAGAGGAAATTTTTTCTGAACTAAAAAAAAAAATCATGGAGTGAAAAACTGCAAAATTATTTGTGTGTAGGGATGGGAATCTAGCTCCTCCTAGAAATCGCATCAATGCTTTCTACACTGTCTCCTAATTCAATCACTGCTGGTATTTGTACTAGTGAGGCCTTAACCTACCCCCTAAGATGCTTTTAGTGTCAAACCGCACATTCACAAATGGCCCTGTGATACCCCTCATGCACTCAGTATGGTATGCAAAGAAACAATGTTACAGTATCTTAAGCTCCAAAACCCATATGTATTAATTGTTAAGCATACTTTTCAGTATGCTAGAGGTTGATAGAAATAAAAGCAATACAGACTTCAGGCAGAGTTGAACATTTAATATAAGGAGGCAAGAAAAGCAGCAAAACCAGGAAATAACACTAAGCTAACATGTGACCAAAAGGTTGCAGCGAAATCTTCCATGAAGACACAAAGGAATGACTCTTTTTCAAAAGGAATCTTTCATTCCCATTGCTATTTATTGAGTTTTCAAAAACTTGCACAGAAAATTCAGCCATTTGTCACTCCAGTGGTAAAGAAAAACTCCCAAATGCCAGTAGCAGTACCAGAAAAAATGTGTCATGAGTAAAGAAGTACTAGACAAATCAGTCTTGGAACTTTTTGTCAAGTTAAAAATGGACAGCAGTCAGCATCTGTTCTTCCCCACACAAAAAAAAAAGATAAAACCAAGACAGAGAAATAAACCCTCTGCACTTTGGACACTGATTGAAAGCTTCACCAAACCCAAATAATGGCTAAATTCCTACAGTGGAATTTTTGTGAATTCTGCCTAAATACTGGTGACATGAAGGCTCTCATGCAAAACTATGAACCAGTATGCTTTTGCTTGCATGAGAGATATTTGAAGTCAAATGGTGATCCCACCTCGTAATGTTACTATCCTCCTTAAAGATAAAACTGGGATGGTTCTACTCATGGAAGAGTTGCTGTCCTTGCAGGTAATAACCAGACCCCACTAGCTGGTGAACTCAGACTTTTAGACAGAAGAACTGATACTGCAGCTAATGCTATTTTGTTTAGGCTAGGTAATCCTCCTTTACCTCTGAACATTGTTCAGAGGTAAAGGAGGATTAAATATTTTGATTATATAAAGGAGACTGTTGTAATATTCATTTACCATATGCTTAGGTCATTTACTTGTTTATAATAAGAAAGTTTATAATTAAAGAAGCACTGCAGGATCATTTAGACAAGACTTCAGTTATAGCTCAGACACAGCATGGTTTTGTTAAGGGGAAGTCTTGCCTGACCAACTTGATTGGATACTATGATGCAGTCACAAAAGAACTGGATGCAGGGAATAACTTTGATATTATATACTTGGATCTTAGAAAGGCTTTTGATACTGTTGCACATGGAAGACTGCTACACAAATTGGAGCAGTGTGACATTGGAGGCAAATTGCTGCTATGGATAAAGGGGTGGTTGAGGGGGAGAAGACAGAGAGTGGTAATCAATGGACACTGCTCATCGTGGACTAATGTTATTAGTGGAGTCCCTCAGGGCTCAGTGTTGGGTCCATTATTGTTTTCTGTAATTATAAATGATATTGATGATGGTATATCAAGCTTAATGTCCAAGTTTGCAGATGATACAAAGGTTGGCAGGGTTGTCAAGGACACTACTGACACTATGCTGCTGCAACAGGATCTGGAAAGGTTGAGCAGATGGGCTGAGAGGTGGCAAATGAAGTTTAACATTGACAAATGTAAAGTACTACACATGGGAAAAAGCAACCCCAAAGCAACGTATCAACTCTGTGGTACTACACTGACAGTGGTAGAGAATGAAAGGGACTTGGGGGTGATTGTGCAGGCAGATATGAAGTTCTCTGAGCAGTGCAGATGGGCTGCAAGAGTAGCTCATGGAGTATTGTCAATGATATACAGGAATTTTTCCAGCAGGGATAAGGAGGTGATTATTCCATTGTATAAGGCGATGGTCAGGCCACACCTAGAGTACTGTATACAGGTCTGGAGGCCTCATTTCAAGAAGGATGTAGAGCTGCTGGAACTAGTACAGAGAAGGGCAACAAGATTAGTGAATGGAACAAAGGGGTGCTCTTACGAAGAAAGGCTTAAGTTTTGCAAATTACAGTGTCTGGAGACTAGGCACCAGCGAGGTGATCTGATAGAGGTGTATAAAGCCTTGAATGGTTTAAGCATGCTCAATGCTGATGGGATTCTTCCTCTAGCTCAGAAAAATCACCTGAGAGGGCATAAATTCAAATTGAGGAAAGACAGATGTAGGATAGACGTGCGGAAATTTGCCTTTAGCCAGCGGGTGGTTGGTTGGTGGAACAGACTGCCATCCCTTGTGGTGGAGGTTGATAGCCTAAATAAGTTTAAGGCTCAGCTGGACAGGTATTTTGAATGAACAGAGGGGTGAAGTGGAAGTGGGTTTTTTTTTTTTTTTTTGGCTGATGCTGCATAGGCTTGCTTTCTTGCATCAAATGCCTCTACTAATGCTAATGCTAATGCACATTAACCTTTCTAATCTACAGTTAAGTGAGTTTACGAAAAGCATGTATAAAAAATGGGATATAATATATATATATTTCATGTGATGCAAGAAAGCAAGTGTATGAGCTTATGCAGCATCACCCAAAAAAAAAAAAAATCACACCATTCCCTCCAAATGCCTGTCCAGTTCCTCCTTAAATTTATTTAACCTATCAACTTCCACGATGACAGATGGAAGTTTGTTCCAGCAATTAACCACCCGCTGGCTAAAGGCAAATTTACGCACATCTATTCTACATCTGTCTTTTCAGCAAAGTTATGTCCCCTTAGGTTCGTAATCTGAACAAGTGGAAGAATCCCATCAGAATTCAGCTTGTTCAACCCATTCAAGGCCTTATACACCTCAATCAGATCACCTTGCAGGTGCCTAGTTTCCAGCCGCTGCAATTTACAGTAATTAAACCTCTCTCTTGGTAAGAGGATCCCTTCATTCCCCTCACCAATCTTGTTGCCCTTCTCTATACACGCTTAAGCAACTCTAGATCCTTCCTAAAACGAAGCCTGCAGACCTGTACGGAGTACTCAACGTATGGCCTGACCATTACCTTGTATAACGGGATAATCACCTCCCTGTCCCTGCTAGCAAAATTCCTATATATCATTGACAAGACGCCATGACCTTCCCTGGCAGCCCGTCTGCACTGTCCAGCAACTTTCCAGTTCCTTCTGTTTTTAGCACTGGCCATCCATTTACTACCCACAAACTCATGAATTTCATCTATCCATCTCAGCCCCTTTGTCTTCCAGGTTTTCTTCTAGCTCCTCTTTAGCCTTTAGCCAGCGGGTGGTTGGTTGGTGGAACAGACTTCCATCCCTTGTGGTGGAGGTTGATAGCCTAAATAAGTTTAAGGCTCAGCTGGACAGGTATTTTGAACGAACAGAGGGGTGAAGTGGAAGTGGGATTTTTTTTTTTTTTTTTGGCTGATGCTGCATAAGCTTGCTTTCTTGCATCAAATGCCTCTGCTAATGCTAATCCTCTTGGATACCATTCTGTTATTTTCTTTGTCCATCTGTCATCATGTCTTCAAGCAATGTGTCCTGCGCAAGACCATTTTAGTTCTTTAGTTTTGATAAGAATGTCCTTTACTTGAGTTTGCTGCCTAATCCATGTGTTTCTCTTCTTATCTAACAGTCTGATTCCCAATATAATTCGTTCCATTCTTCGCTGTGTAGTTCTCAGCTTCTCTTCCATTCTTTTGGTGAGTGCCCAAGTTTCACTTCCATAAGTCATGGTGGGGAGTATACATTGGTTCATTATTTTACATTTCAGACAAACTGGGATATTGCTCTTCAGTATGTGACTATATTTCCTGAATGCTATACATCCAAAATTTATTCTTCTCTTGATTTCCAGCCATTTATCATTATTGCAGCTAATAACTTGTCCCAGATAAGTATATGACTCCACCTTTTCAATTACTGCTCCTTCAATCATTATTTCCCTTTCTGTGGCATACTTGTTCATCATTACTTTTGTTTTAGCCATATTCATCTTTAGTTCAAAATCCTTACTAACTGTACACAACTGATTAAGATTTTCCTCTAATTCTTTGGGATCGTGGCTTATGACCACAATGTCATCTGCAAATCGTAAATGGTTTAGGTACTCTCCGTTCACATTGACTCCTTTCTGCAACCAGTCTAATCTTCTGAAAGCTTCCTCAAGGGCAACAGTAAACAGCTTCAGAGATATTGTGTCTCCTTGTCGAACTCCTTTCTCAATTTTAAATTTCCTTCTGTCTTTGTCTAGTCTAATAAAGGAGGTAACGTTCTCATATATTTTCTTACAAATCATAATATATGGGTATCTATGCCTTGTCTTTCCACTGCTCGAAACATTGCCTTACACTGTATGGAGTCAAATGCCTTTTCATAATCCACAAATGCCAGGCATAATGGTGTTTTATATTTATTTGCTTTCTCCATTAGCTGTGATATTA
This sequence comes from Mastigoproctus giganteus, assembly GCF_048544385.1. Lineage (NCBI taxonomy): Eukaryota > Metazoa > Arthropoda > Arachnida > Uropygi > Thelyphonidae > Mastigoproctus > Mastigoproctus giganteus. The sequence goes on along the minus strand of NC_143579.1, from coordinate 176,849,477 downwards.
CATGAAGATGATCCGTAGTTGAGAATCCTGTCCTAAAGCCAGCTTGCTCTTTCCGTTGATTCTTTCTAATCTGTTAGTAATGACCCTTGTGAACAACTTGTAAATGTGGGATAACAAGGTAATTGGTCTATAATTTCCAATTTCTGATTAATCTCCTTTCTTATGCAGCAAAATTATGATTGCATTATTCCACTGCTTAGGCGTCACACCTTTTCTAATGCACTGTGTGAAGAGCCTTGCCAGTTTTTGTGTTATGTTTCTTCCTCCCAATTTTAACAACTCTACAGTAACTTCATCTTCCCCTGGGGCTTTCTGATTCTTCATTTTCTTCAATGCATGTTCTACCTCATCAGGAAGAATATCGGGTATGTCGTATGCGTTGCTACTTTGCAATCCATCTTCCCCACTGCTGGCATCATTTGCCTGCTCCTTGTATAATTCTCTATAGTAGTCTTCTGCTATTTGAATTATGCCTTCTCTGCTGTTTATAAGTACACCATCATTATTCTTCAGTTTCAGTATCATTTGTCTTTCTGTATTACTGCTCATGGCTGCCGATTTAAATCCTTTGTTTTCCCTTAATGCTTGTTCTACTTTTCTTGTGTTAACTCTTCTTATGTCCTCTCTGAGTCTCTTTGTAATGGCTTTGTATAACTCAGTATACTCAATTTTCTCCCTGTCAGTGTTTTTCTTGCTCTTAATTTGTCGTCTTCGGTTCATCATGACAAGTGTTTCTTGACTAATTTTTTCTTCTTTGGATTTCTTTTTTCCCATGGGTTACTTGGTTTTTATCACTTTCAGAAAGTTGTAATATTCCTCGTCGATATCTTGGTCCTGAGCAGTCTGAAAAAGCTCAAACTTGTTCTTAAGTTCCAGTACATACTGCTTTTTCTCCTCTTCTGTTATCTCAAAGACCTTTGTATTATTTACTCAAGTCAGTTTTTTCCTTTCCTTTCCTACATCTATATCAAGTGTACATCTTACCATTCTGTGATCACTTCCAACATTTACGTTATTCAGGACAGTATTTTTTTTCGTTTTATACCACCTTAAATGTAGTATCACACAGTTGGTAAGTTTCTCTGGGGTTACTTCTACCCATATTCAGACCGACTTCTCAGCCCATCTGCTGAGTTCTTTCTAGTTCCTGTTGCAGTAACACACTGCCATTACTGTCATCAATAACCCTGCCAACCTTTGTATCATATGCAAACTTCGACACTAAGCCTGATATACCTTCATCAATATCATTGATAAATATACAAAACAACAGTGGACCTAACACCGAACCCTGTGGGACTCCACTAATAGCATTAGTCCATGAAGAGCAACGTCCATTGATTACCGCCCTCTGTCTTTTCCCACTCAACCATCCTTTTATCCATTATAGCAACTTACCCTTAATACCATTCTGCTCCAATTTGTACAGTAGTCTTCCATGCGCAACAGTGTCAAAAGCTTTCCTGAAATCCAAGTATATGATATCAAAATTATTTTTTGCATCCAGTTCCTTTGTAAACACATCATAATATCCAATTAAATTTGTCAGACAAAACCTTTCCCTAACAAATCCATGCTGTGTCTGAATTATTGCTGCAGTCTTGTCTAGATGATCCTGCAATGCATCTTTAACCAGTGACTCCTTTATTTTACCCAGAACAGAAGCTAAACTAACTGGTCTGTAATTACTTGTGTCACCATTCGATCCCCCTTTGTGAATGAATTGTGAGCACATTTGCACATCTCCAGTCTGTGGGGACCCCTCCCCTGAGTAAAATAAAAGGATGCCCTCTTAATTATAGCTAAGGGTTTGCTTACTTCCTTTGCCACCTCCTTTAATATAACTGGATAGATTTCTTCCACTCCAGGTGCCTTTCTTATGTTTAACTTCAACAATTTCTCCTCCACTTTTCTCTCAGTTATTACAAAATCTTTATGCTCCCTGCTACAATTTGATAACCTTCTGGAATTTTCAAACGTCGTGAGCAAATTCACCAACCAAATATAGTGAATGCCAGGAAACATAATTATAAACTAACAGTCTGAACAGAAGATAAACTGCAGGAAATTGAAGAAGCACTTTTCAGCTCTCCTGAAAAAGTTCCAGCTAAACTTCAGCATGAATTGTCATACAAGAACTTACGTTAAGCCAGATAAAAAGTTAAAAATGTATGCATATTACATTCAAGTTGTGTCCGAGCTTAGTCTGCCAGATTTACTCACTGTAGAAAATGTAACTGATTTGCACTCTGCCATTTGTCTTCAACAACCTATGTTTCTTGAAGCTGATTTCATTTGGATGATTACATCAACATCCAGAATAATCAAATTCAGAACTGCTTTCATTTTGCTTAATAACATGTTCTTTATAACGTTGCATCTGACACACTAAAGAGAATGAATGCATGTCTACACAGGGTGGACACTTGAAGGTAGTTTTGTTAAATTATCTGTTTGTTTTGAATAAAATTTTGTAGTGTTGTAAATTGGTTTGTTGTAAACTAGGTTATATTTTAATTGGATTATCCTTTATAAGCTGGTGTATCGCGGAAAGGACATTGTGTGGAATCTAAGCCTTTAAGTGAGGAAGTGTACTGAATTCACATGATATTCAGAATTTAGTTTTTGTTTCTTAAAGTATCAGGTAGAGATCCAACTACAGCCAGGCCTCGCATAACGCGATTTGCAATGAACGCTATTTGAAAAATTATACCAGTTTTCACTTTACACAATGTAAATTTCCAGTGAACGCGATCTTTTTTTTTTTTTTTATGTGATAGTTGAAAAAGGTTTGACTTGCGCGTTAAGCTTACCGCGAGTCATACGGTCAATAAACAAACGTTTGCCTGCTGCTCTCCTCAGTGTGTTCCATAAACCATCGGAAGAAGATATGTTACTTGTTTGTCTCCTGGTAATAAAGTCAATGCACACTTGCATAAAAATTCAAATTTTTAAATGAGCCAGATGAAAATGTTACCGCGAAGGAGATAATGGTAAAAGAATTAGATGAAATCTTTCGTATCGCATAGAACCACAAACAAAAGGTTTGAGGTTCTCTGCGGTATTTATTTCGCCAGGGCCCAGAGAAGATTGTTGTCGGCTATCGGAAATTGATTGATGAAAAGGGAAAGTCAATACTGTTCAAATATTTCCGCAACAGTCATTTCTTCATTGTGTATTTTATGTCAGAGGTTCCCAAACTTTCTCGGTTCACGGCGCCCTTAGTGTGTCAGTAATTTTTTCAAGGCGCACCCAGACCAAAAGAAATACCAAATACCCAACAGTTCCATTTAGTAGTTAGGTCCAAACAACTTAATAAGAAATGCTGAAACTGTGAACTACCTCGAGCTAGTGGTTCGCGCTGTGTCTGACAGATGTCAAGTATTGCTGTGTTTCCCTCGAAAATTTAAAATATTCCGCGGCACACAGTTTGGGAACCGCTGTTTTATGCAATAAACATTTAATTCCATAATTACTTTCATTATCTTTTACATTGTATACAGTTAAAAAGTTATTTAAAAGGTATTTTTAAAATTTTTTATGGACCTTCCAGAAGGTCAAGGACCAATTATAATTTTTCCTATTTATTATTGTATTTGATTAACGCGTTTCCGTCTTGCACAATGCGCTCGCGGGACGAATTAATCATGTTAATCGAGGCAAGCCTGTACATCACAACAAAGTTATAAAACTGGCCTACTCATATTTCTCGATTTGTATTTAGGCAAAAAAGGAGTTGAAATTCAGTAGTTGTGTGTTCCATTCTCATCAGTGTCCCACTGTAAAGCATTGATGGAATCAGAGTAGTACAGAAACTACAGAATAAATTAACACAATACAATATAACAGAATAATAACTTATACAATACAATAGTAGAATAAGAATTTAATACAAAGTAGATCAATATCAACATGCAACACGCTGTGTGCAATCGGCAACATAAATCCTGTAATAAATTCTATAAATGCCATTAAAGAATTTGAGGAGTTTTCATAGCATACAGCAATTTATAATCTTTAAATTAAAATCTTGGTGTTTTCGCTTAAATGAATTAAATACTGTAGATACCATGCAGCAGTGTTTCACTCCTAATATTTAAACTTCCATTAGTAGTATGCCCTTGATTTTAATGCATTTAGTGTAAGCTGCTTCATTCCATTATTTTTTACTAAGCATATTTTGGTTTAATTTTTAGGTTTGAAAGTATATAAATACAATTTTTTTTTTAATTTTACAAACTAAACATATTCTTTTATAAACTGAATATTCTCTTTCATCTCCAGCAAAGAGGCAGTCAACAGTTGAAGTAGGACAGCCATGGAATTATGCAAACATAGAACGCACCATGGCTTCTCTTAAATTTTACCATGATCTCAGTTTTGGTAAGTGGCTCTCTATAATTAAATTTTAGATGTGTATATGGATAATATTACTTTTGTCCACGATGGTGTTTTCTTTTATTCCACATATAGAAAATAAATAAAGAAACAATGCAAATAGCCTAAATAGTAATCTTCCATATTATGAAATTTCATTCGTAGGAACAAGAATTGTTGAAAACGTAAATTCAATGCACACTATATTACTTACTCATAGTAAAATGAAAGAGAATGAAATGCTCTCAGCACTAGTATAAATAAATAAGTCTTTATTGAGATGTAGTTAAACAGAAACAGCACAGTTTCTCATCATGGCAAAAAGTACCAGGGGTAATCATGCGCAAAAATAAATAAATTAAATAGATCTCAGAATACATGATAGTAATAATTCAGAATATAAATAATATAGGAGTTTTCAGTAATATAAATACGAGAAACTTTTTTATATAAATATTTCATATCTAGTCTTAGTTCAGAGACATTGTAGACTTGTTGCCCAGCTAACTAACAGCTAGAGGCTCCTAGCTCCTAGTTGTCTAGGCAGCAGACTTCAGGATCCCTGCTGGAGTGTGTTATGAAAGTCCTTATTAGTAAGGCTGCAATTATCATTTATTTCATCTGGTGACAGCAACAAGATAAACACACCAACTTGATAGTCTGTTTGTATCACAGCATTTATTTTTTCCACTGATATTGAATGGATTGAAATCCTCAGAGATTCTTTGCATTTAAGAACATTGATTATTTTGTAACAGTGTTCTTAAATGCAAAGAATCAAGAACGTTGATTAATCTATGTTATTTATCATTATATTTTTTAGTCATTATTAGAGCATAGCCATCCACTCTGCTTAAAAATTTTAGTGGTCCACCAAACCTATTATGATGTTCAACAGTATGTTGAATAAAATATGTTAAACTATTTTGCATATACATGTAAATACAGTACAGTTTTAATATAAAATTTAAAAGCGTAGAATAACTGAATAACCACAGAACGTAACAAAATAAGTTAGGCATGTTTGCTCCATGTTAAAAAAATTCATATTAACCAGCTTATTAACACTTAAAAGGTGGGGATACTGCACACTCAGTACATTCGGTACGATATTGGACTTATCTGTTACCAATGTTTTGAGTTCAGTTTTGATATTCATCATCAAGTCTACATTAGAAAATGAAGAAAAGGTATGATTAGAACTTGTTAACTAGATATAGTCATTGGAATAATATTTATGTTGATACTACAGAATAAATAAATCATTTCCATGAATATATAAGGCATGAGATGTGATTATAAATTAAAAATAACTATAAATTCGTGACTATATTATCTGTGTGAGAAACATAGAATATATAGTAAATCTTTAAAAAAAAAAAAAAAAATTAGATTCTTTCATAAAAACTGAGGGAAGCACATAGAAAGCAACCGTTTGACACTCAAGTTGTAAAATGGTTTCAGTGGTGGAGAGGAGGAGGAGGGGGGGCCTGCAATGTCTAAATGTTTCCTCACATAGTCTATAAATAACCAATAGGTAAGTTTATACAAACCAAAGGAAAGAATTAAATAATTTTAACTACCCAAATGTGATAAATAAACTGGGGGGGGGGGGATCAGAACCAAATCACAACAATTCATTAGTATACAAACTCTACTTAATTAATTTGATAATATTCATGATTGCCTGTGAAATCTTTTCACCCTGTCTGAACAGAGAAAGGCTGACAGTTTAAATCCAATCAAAAAAAATATGCAGCGAAATCTCTCTGTCTCTCAGATGTCTGTTTCCTATTTCATGTAAAAAATTAAAATAAAATCTACTAGATATGGGTAAAATAAAGCTGCACTATTTCCACATTGTGTATACTGTGCTATTACATTTCTAAATACCCCTACTGACTTATAAGTGCTTTACTAATTAAAAAAAAATAAGCAAACCTACGTGATTAGGACCTTCAATTATTTATTTACTGTAATTTAAAACACCATAATTTCCTAATACAATGTACAGGACTACAATTTACCAGTGACGAGAGGCAATGTTTGTGCTAAAATTACTAGTAAAAAGGCTATATGAAAAGGCTATATATGCGTTAAGTTGTAACATGTGAAATATTTAGCTAAATTCAAAAATTAGTGAAATATATGATTAGGACAGTTAAAACTTTTTATTAAACATAATATTGTATGGTAATTGTAAAAAAAAAAAAAAAAAGTCGCAAAACTATCCATTTTAAGGATAGATTAAATAACCAACTTTCAGTACTGTGAAAGTTGGTTATTTAATGTGTTATATTCATCCGTTTATTCTAAATCCTATATAATAATATAATGTAAAAATTTGGCCAGTCGCAGACAGCATGCTGAGGGGACTCACTTTGCCCAAATTGTTCCAGTTTTGACAAGTTGAGCAACCTATGGATCAAAATAATGCATACAGATATATACTCTACATCAGCATCTCCCCACTACTTGAATTGTAAAAGGCAGTCATCCAGCCTAATCTAAAGCTTGGATGTACTGGGAACTTGGTAAAAAAATACAAAAATATAAATTTGAGCAACAAACCGCATGTGTACCCTGTATGCATGAAAGATGTTTTATGTGAAAACATCTTTGACGAAAATCAGAACCGTTTTAAAATCAAACAGCTAGAAACAAAGTCATGAACAATGTAACATTTTATGCTCATGCCCACTTCTTACTCTTCCGAATCAACATTTGGAAGAGGTTAGAAAATCCAAGCCAATAGCTTAATTACCCATTTGATTCGTAGCCATTTGTTGAATAGTATAATTGCAACAATAGAAGTATTTGTATTGTTGCAATCATTACATTCCATTGTTAGGTGCCGCTATAGACGTTTTCACATCAATAATTTTCTGAGTAGTGAAAGGGATTGAATGCTACACTGCTATATCCTTGTGTTCAATGATGCCAAAGTGAAATGCAGATGCCAAAGTGAAATCAAAAGTATCGAGCAAGCCAACCTAACAAAACAAAATAAAGATGGAGGTAGCAATGAGTGTATAAAGTCTTTAGGTTCTAATGGCACCAGGGGTTGTCCCCTCCATCTCCTTGTTATGTACTCTGTTTTTGTGTCACAGAACTCTGTTAAGGCCAGAGATTTTTTCCTAAAAGTATAGGGGTATTGTTCTGTTGTGTAATGTCATGGTATGTTGTTTCTCTGACTTTTTAGCCATTGGGGCCACTGTTGAGATCCCCTTGCCCAGACTTTGCCACAAGGAAGCGAGACAGGTCAGGCATCCAGTAGAAGTTTATATTAGTACTGTGGCAGGCTCTGCCACCTAATTTCTGAATATTTTGGTTGCTAGGGCCAATAAAAAAAATGGGTTGGCACTAGAAAATTAGAATAAGGCTGAATGACATTGAAATGAAGGTAAAGTTGGATTTGAACAGTAGTAGAATTTAGCTGGTTAAATTAGGGGCGTGCACTGTCGGAATAGTTAGAGTGGGGGAAGACTGAAGGCTGGGGGAAAGATAGAAATATGGGGACGATGGGGATGGCGACCTCAGAGAGGACAGTGGGGACTGTCCCCACTAGGAGAAAGAGGGAGGCAGGGAAAACGGAACATTGTCCTCTCCCCACCCAGGAAAGGGGGATGTGAAGAGACTTGTGTGAGAGGGCCTAGTTCGGATCACTAAAGAATGGTAGAACACTGACAAAAGCAGAGTCCAGTTTGAAGAATCAAGTCTGGGCAAGGGTATTCATGGGACATGGTCCCACTCATGATGGCAGTGAGTGTATGAGAACAACAGAAACTATCGAGATTGCATAAAAGACAAACAGAAAATGAAGCGTTGGATTTAGCAGTACCTTCAACCAGCAATGTCAATCCACCTAACAGTGATGTACCTGAAGTGAGAGCCGACCGGGCTAGCCGAGTGGGTAAAGTACCTGCCCGGCAACCCAAAGGTCGCGGGTTCGATTCCCGCCTCGGGCTTGGATCAAAGTACTGCAAAAAAAACCTTGGGAGGTGCAATATGGCCACAGAAGCCGATGCGCCAACAACTACCAAATAAAAAATCAAAAATCAAACCTGAAGTGAGTATTGTACAACAGAACATTTCTCCAGTTATAGAGCAGATCAGTTTAAATGATCGAGCTCCTTCTGTTTACACCAACTACTATTTACATAAGAAGGCACATTGAGAGTTTGAAAGGATATCTATAAAAAATTATTTCTGCTCTGTAAGCTACATTTGCAGTCATATATTGTTCAAAAAGGACACAAAGAAACCAGCTGCTAAAGATGCATCATTAATATGTACTACATTTCCTGATATTGATGTCATACTTCTGTATAATAGCTGTAGAGAAAAGAGAACTTAAGAATAATACCATTCCAACACTATCTAAGTTGAACGGCTTTGTCTACCCAGAAATTCTATCACAATTACCAAAGTTGGATTTAGTCACAGAGAAGCTTATTTCTTCTTGCTTACAATTCATGCAAATAAAATGCCTGAGACATGCATATGGACAATATGGCATTCTGGCCCAAGTGATCAAAGTGCCTGTTTTAGTCAATACGACTAAAACAGGCAGTGGTCTCAGACAGTTTTTAAATTCTGTACAGTGGGATCAACTGACGATGTTACAAACAGTAAATTCTAAGTGGGAAGCATTCAAGGAATTAATCGTGGAAGCTACTAGACTTTTCATACCGATGAAGAAATATTGTTCAAGTTTTAGGCCTAAATGGTTATCAAATGAACTAATGAGACTCGTGACAGAGAAGAAAAATGCATGGGATGCATATAAATTATCAGGCGACGCAGAAGCCTGTAGCAGATATAAGCTAGTCTGTAATCAGGTCACAAAGGAGGTTCGGCAGGCAAAGGCGGATTACGAGAAATCTTTGGCAAAAGATGCTAAGAAAAACAGCAAGGATTTCTTTACTTATATAAACTCTAAAAGGAAGGGGATGAATATGATTGGTCCACTTGACATCGATGGTTCGACTGTTGATGATCCTGCTCAGATAGCAAACAAACTGAATGAGTATTTTGCATCTACATTCACACGTGAGGAATTTTACAGTTTGAAAATGGAAGAAGGTTATCAAATTGTAGCAGTGTGCTTAATGATTTTGTAATAACTGAGAGCAAAGTGGAGGAGAAATTGTTGAAGTTAAACATAAGAAAGGCACCTGGGGTGGATGGGATCTATCCAGTTATATTAAAGGAGGCGGCAAAGCAACTAAGCAAACCCTTAGCCATAATTATGAGAGCAACCTTGGATTCAGGGGAGGTTCCCACGGACTGGAGATGTGCAAATGTATCCCCAATTCACAAAGGAGGTTCGAAGGGTGACACGAGTAATTACAGACCAGTTAGTTTAACTTCTGTTCCGGGTAAAATAATGGAGTCACTGGTTAAAGATGCATTGCAGGATCATCTAGACAAGACTGCAGCAATAATTCAGACACAGCATGGGTTTGTTAAGGGAAAGTCTTGTCTGACAAATTTGATTGGTTATTATGATGTGGTCACAAAGGAACTGGATGCAAAAAATAATTTTGATATCATATACTTGGATTTCAGGAAAGCTTTTGACACTGTTGCGCATGGAAGACTACTGTACAAATTGGAGCAGAATGGTATTAAGGGTAAGTTGCTACAATGGATAAAAGGATGGTTAAGTGGGAGAAGACAGAGGGTGGTAATCAATGGGTGCTGCTCTTCGTGGACTAATGTTATTAGTGGAGTCCCACAGGGTTCGGTGTTGGGTCCACTGTTGTTTTGTATATTTATCAATGATATTGATGAAGGTATATCAGGCTTAATGTCGAAGTTTGCAGATGACACGAAGGTTGGCAGGGTTGTTAATGACAGTCATGGCAGTGTGCTACTGCAACAGGATCTAGATAATTTGGGCAGATGGGCTAAGAAGTGGCAACTGAAGTTTAACCTTGACAAATGCAAAGTACTGCATATGGGTAGAAGTAACCCCAGAGAAACGTACCAACTGTGTGGTACTACACTTAAGGTGGTAGAAAATGAAAAAGACCTGGGAGTAATTGTGCAGTCAGATATGAAGTTTTCTGAGCAATGCAGACAGGCTGCTAGGGCAGGTCATGGGGTTTTGTCAATGATATATAGGAATTTTGCTAGCAGGGAAAAGGAGGTGTTGTCCCTCTGTATAAGGCAATGGTCAGGCCACGCCTTGAGTACTGCGTACAGGTCTGGAGGCCTCATTTCAGGAAGGATGTAGATTTGCTTGAGCGTGTACAGAGAAGAGCAACACGATTGGTGAGGGGAATGAAGGGATCCTCTTACCAAGAGAGGCTTAAGTTCTGCAAATTGCAGTGGCTGGAGACTAGGCACCTGCGCGGTGATCTGATTGAGGTCTATAAGGCCTTGAATGGGTTGAGCACGCTGAATTCTGATGGGATCCTCCCACTTGTTCAGAATACGAACCTACGGGGACATAAGTTCAAATTGAGGAAAGACAGATGTAGAATAGATGTGCGGAAATTTGCCTTTAGCCAGCGGGTGGTTAATTGCTGGAACAAACTTCCATCTGTCGTTGTGGAAGTTGATAGGTTAAATAAATTTAAGAAGGAACTGGACAGGTATTTGGAGGGAATGGTGTGATTTTTTTTTTTTTTTTTTTTTTTTTGGCTGATGCTGCATAAGCTCCTACACTTGCTTTCTTGCATCAAGTGCCACTACTACTACTACTACTACTACTATGATGGTCCATCGCCTGCCAAGGGAGATTGACTGAAACAGAGAAAATTGATAACTTGGCCCAGAATGCCATATTGTACGTATGTGTTTCAGGTGCTATATTTGTTCATAAAAACAGAAGAAAATATAGAAGTCCAGCTTGGACATGCAAGAAAGTGTGTTTTAAACATGGCTTCAGTATTTGATGGAACATCTCTCCATCGATTGTATCAAATCACGAGAGATCGGTCATTCTTTGATGATAATCACATGGAAATAAATTTGACTAAATACGACATAAGCGAAGCGGTTCAAATCGAGGAAAGCCTCATCGCCCAACAGCAAACATTGTTGTGGAGTGACGATAAATATCTTAGAATCGCCCCAGGAGAAACTAATGTACTGAAGAGCTTACTGTTTGACGAGCATGTAGAGGAACTTTCCTTTCCCAGCATTTATCATGACAATTCAGAAAGAATTTATTTGTGACTCCGTTCGTGATGGCAATGAGCAAGCTTAGATGATATGACCAACGCACTGTTACTCCATATCACCTTTTTTACGTATCGATGAAGATAACGAGATTGAGAATGAGAGACTCTTTGAGAGTGGCTTTCAAATACATAGGTATCTTATACATAGGTAAATATACAAAACTGATCTGTGAGCAAGTTTAATCCAAAACAATTTGGATTAAACTATCGAAAACAATTTGGCATTCCTAGGTACAATTCCAAACTTGATCTACTACAGGGCTCAATGTAAGCGCTGTGATTAGACAACTCGGTAAACCTACATCGTTCTTAACTCTGATTGCCAATGAAATCGGTTGGCTGCACTTGCTTCAGCTATTGTACAAATTACAGAATAAGGGGCACAATATTAGTGAGGAAAATGCAAGCAACATGGGCTTCGTGCAGAAGGCATCGCTGGTGAATGAAGATATTCACAAGCAGTTATATTGATACATCAACCGTGTTGTATTAAAATAATAATTTACCTTTAATACTGCAAAATAAATGTACATAACATAGATAGTTACAATAAAATATATAATACAAATAAAATGAAATAAGAGCGGTAAAAGCATTATAAAACATTTAAAATGTTAAAATACTTTAAAAAACTTGAAATACCGGATACCAAAACTTTCAGAGGCATCCGCTTCCTTTCTCAACAGTACATTTTTAATTGCAACACATCCTTAAATAGTAGCAGGTTCACGGCTCAGGTGGTTCCACAGGTGCATGGGCGGTACTGCCCTCATGCGTACTAGAACCGGAAATGGCTCGGGAGCGTGCCAGGCGGAATCTGTCATCCCATCCGAGTACTACAGCTTCAAGGAGGGAATGCATACGAAGTCCCCTGTCTCTGTTAATGGTATTGTTCTCGGATGAACAAATTCGTAATGAGCACGGTCGACGATGACCTGTGGATCCATGTGATCGGTGAACCTGCTACTATTTAAGGATATGTTGCAATTAAAAATGTACTGTTGAGAAAGGAGGCGGGATGCCTCTGAAAGCTTCGGTACCTGGCATTTTAAGTATTTTAAAGTATTTTAACGTATTTTAACATTTTAAATGTTTTATAATGCTTTTACCGCTCTTATTTCATTTTATTTCTATTATATATTTTATTGTAAATGGTTTTAATTGTAAATATCTATGTTATGTACATTTATTTTGCAGTATTAAAGGTAAATTATTATTTTAATACAACCCAGTTGGTGTATCAATATAATTGCTTGTGAATATGAATTCTCCCAACCTCATAGGCCTATTTGAAGATAAGGTGAATAAAGATGCTGTAACTTGTGCAATATACTTCAAGAAGATTGCGGATGTAATTATGAACATTGCAGTCGAAATGTTATAGCCCATTTGGTCAAACTTTTTCAAACACATAGAATTTCAACATTGTGGTAGTTCACATGCGCACATTTTACTGTGGCTAAATAATGCTCCCAAAGATCCTTTGGGCGAGAACAAAGAAGATGGCATCACAGCGAATGATAACTTAGTGTCTAACTCACAAACATACATTCACATGTCGTTTCTCTGGCATTCAAGAAAATAATGCCAGATGAACAAGAGATGTGTTGATTCAAAGCACCATTCATGTCTTGACTTTTCATGGCATGAATGGTGCTTCAAATCGACATGTGAATTTGCGACATGGAAATGACGTGTCACGAAATCTTGATTTAAGGTTCATCAGTTTGATCAATAAACCAGAAATGACTTCATTTCCATCTTTGACACCTCTTTCATCCCCTTGGAATTCGCTATTCTGTCATGATTTTGTGACATGTCTTTTCCGTATTGCAAAATTATGACAAATTGGTTTTACTTCAGTCCGAAATTTAGTAGGTGCTGCCAAAGATGTTTTCACATCAAAAAGTGACATGTCACGAGCCAAGAAAACAAATAATACCAGTAAAAAATATCCATTAATTTAAAAACAACAAAATGTAGCAAACAGAAGATTTAATTGTGCTGAAAACATCCCTGACTGCCTGGTCCCAATCTCAACTCTTGTATATAACACAAGACAAAACTTTTGTTAACCAAGCTATTAATTCCATGGTTTCTATTCTTCCTAGTACATCTTTTGCTCCTCAAATCGTAGCTGAAGTGAAAGTTTCAAAACATTTAGAAAGAAATCACAACCTACATCATATACTGGCATAGATGTCATAAATAACCAGGACAAACCCCTTCTAGAGATCCACACAGAAAGAGACATGGATACTGAATGACCCATCTTTTCCCTATCAGAAAGGTGGGGTGTCCAGTATCCATATTCTTATCATCGTAAGTATACTGCCTCTAAAAGCAGTCAGTCCAAAACTTATTCTTTTAAATCCAAATAATACAGCATATGTTGCAGTGGAATTTTAGTGATCTTGGTGTATGTTACACCAAATAAAAATTATATGACCTAATTACTTTTTGTAACCCTCAACATGGGCATTTGTACCTAGTAAGGGGACCTCCTCAAGTTTTCATTTACTTGGTTTCCACCATTTCCAGAACCTTGACAGAATTTGAAATGCACTGCGAGGAAAGCCCAGATGGGGTTTACTATGGCATACTATGGCCATAGAACCCATGTGCCTAAACAATTCTCAAACAAACAAACACCACAAAAAATTTAATATCTATAAATGTGTACATGCTAAAGTATGTTATTTCTGACATCAGATTCAAAGGAAATATTGGAATATCAGTTTTATCTTCCATAATCCACTCTACTATCTAAAAAGAGAGGACTAAGAGTCATCTAAAAGTCTGGGGGAGGCTAAGATGTAAGAAATGAATGGAAAATATCCACCTTGCCCTTCACTGATTCTAGAGCACAATGGATGTGCAGTTGCAGATCTGTTTGCATTGCGCATCACTTTGGATCATTTATTCAGACTTGAAACTTATGTTTTCACAATCCTATTATGAAATCCAAGCATCTGGTCTCAGTTTTGTTTGATATTGACAAATTGGCATATCAGAAGACTTCCATAAAATTGTTCTTAGGGATTGCCTTCCTGTTTTTATAAAAAACCTTCTGTCTAATCACTCCTTTGTGTAGTATGCACACTATCTCTAGGGTTCCACCTGAGGAGAAATTTTCACAAAGATTCATTCCAAGTGTTATACTTTTTGCAATATAAATAAACTGTATCACAGCACAACTTCCATCGACTGTAAACAGTGCCTTCTGCGTAGATGATTTTTCGGTGAAATTGTCACTGAAAAGCAACTGCAAAAAGGCATTGATCACCTTCCATCCGGAAAATTTGCTAATGGGTTCAAATTTTTGTCACAGAAGACCATTTCTGTATATTCCTGTTGCAAATGTAATCTTCTTGATCCAGAAAAACATCATTTGGCTTGCAAAACATCATCCCTGGTAGCTTAAACCAAATTCTTATTAACAAGCTGACTTTTCTCAGTGATATCTGTCATATAAAGACCAAGTGTACAATATGGCTTACCATTCTTCATGCTCTTTCCTCAACTTTGTGGGCTGGTGCAAATTGCCAAACTTACTCTACTTCATGTCTGTTCACTTCTTGTCCATTCTAAACTTGCTGATGGTTCCCAAGTTTATGCTTTTGCTAGAGATAGTATCAACTCTATCAGGTCATCTGCATTTATTTTCATTTTGCACATCTTCTGTCCAAATTCCTCTCTCTCTCTCTCTCTCTCTCTCTCTCTCTCTCTCTCTCTCTCTCTCTCTCTCTCTCTCTCTCTCTCTCTCTTTTCAGCATAGGCAGTTGTCCTTACGGAACACTCAAATTGAAATCCCTGTCCAACCATTTCACGTAGTCATCAGTTTTTGATCCACAATGGGAAAATCTGTACAGCACTAATCATTCCAATCAACCCTTTGTCATCCAGATCAAGGGATGTTAAGTGAACTAAGCATGATAGTGGACAACATTTGCTGAATATCCTAGGCAATTCCTTCCACTCTGGCATGATGTGCTCTCAAATTGTGACTTCTCTCTTAAGAAGATGGGTGGACAGAGAATGGAAAACAGACAGTGGTGTGGGCTTCAAAACAGCCACACCACTATCTTCCTTTCAATAACTGTTTGTAGCTCATTGAAATTTCTGTTTTAATAACACCATGAAATAAATCTGGGAATGTTAATTCAGGATTCTTAGGTGGCCAAAGTCCTTGTGATATGATTCAATCCCCAACACTCTTTCAGCATTTCAGTGGTTGGTTGCAGAGCCAGATAAAGTGAATTATGTCACCTTAGTAAACATCAGAGTTGATGGTTAAAAAAATATAGGCCCAACTATCTTTCTTCAAGATATTCAACACCAAACACAGACTTTTTTGGATGTATAAGGCGGTGTCAAAAAAAATTTAGATTTTCAGTACTCCATATTCTTCAGTTTTGACTGCAGGCATAGCTGCTATGGTGAAATCACTTTTTTGCCATTGAAATAAATTTTATCCAAAATTTCAATATCTTCATGGCAAAATAAACTTTTAAACCAACAACAGTACCATAATGTTTTAACATTATCCCAAAATTGAACCTCATGCATACTATGGATTTGGTATGGAAAAAGGTTTAGGTGGTTTCTTACAGTGAAATGAGCTGAACCAAGTGATATCCTCTTTTTATGCTGAGTTTCCAAATGAGAGATTTGTTTGATTGAATCCCAAAGATTACAAAATTGTTTTTCTAATGTTGTATAAAGTGTCATGTGTAAGAACATTCCTTTTTCCTTCATGTTCCTTTCCCAACTGATTCACACTCGCAAAACTCCTATATCATCTCAAATTTCAGCTTTGTGTGGACAGTTAGTGTTAGAAAATTTTTTCAGAAAATTTTTGTTGACATTCGTTGTAAGACTTTGTTTTCATTGTAAGATTACACATTTCTCAATATTATATGGCATGATGTTTATTCACCAGAAATGACACGTGACTTCAAACATAAATAGGAACAAACTGCTGCTTGAAATGCTAAACCATCACTACCTTCCTCCAGTTATATAACATTGTGCACTAGCACCCTCGCACATTTACAACTATGATTGTTACTTAGTAACATTGTGCTTAATACAAATGATGTGTTTGGTTTTTTTTAAATAAATACCCTTTATAATTATATTTGACACCTAAAATGTAGCAGAGATGGTGGTGGGTCACCTGACAGATGCTGCCCAATTATCTTTAACTTCTGGAAAACGTTTTGGATTTTTTTAAAATTCTGCGTAAACAATGCCAATATTTCTTATTTTCTTAATGGATTGCATTACTTATTCTATGTACTTTCTAAGCTTCAATAAAAAAAAAATTAATTCTGCTGAAAATTTCAAAAAAATATTCTAGACATAAAACAAAAACAATAATGTCTTATTCTCTTCCATTTTCCAGTTTAAAAGACTGGTAAATGTGCAAAATTACAAACATGTGCATGCATATAATAATAACACCCCTTATAATATATATAAATATTGATAAAAAAACATAGGTATATATGTTTTGCTTCCACTTGAGAAAATATGCGGTTTAATTTTTCCCATCTTTACTGTGTGCAAACAATAAATCTTTCAGAAACAACTGGGATAAGACTAGATGTTTATTGAACTCATGGGAGAAAAAATTAATAAAAATGTAAAAAAATGAAAACACAGTTTTGGCTCTTGTCCAGTACCAAACTATTCCTCAAGCAAAAAGCCAATTAATTGCAAAGATGGTGAGAGGTTACTTGACAAATTCTTGCATGCAAATTCTGTACAAAATCTAAAATAATCACCAGAAACTATTGCAGTAAAAGTTGGACTACACAATTGGACTATGCTATTTTCAGAACCAAGTTGATGAATATGCTGATTTAGAGCATAACTTGAGTGATTTCCAGATATAAGGAAGTAGGAACTGTTAACTATTCTTTCTGTTCACTGGGAGCACATGTAAATTGCAATTGTGGCAACAGGAAGTCTTATAAATTGCAATGTCACTTCCTGTCTCCCTTCCCCATGTACATTTCAGCACAAACTTCTGCATTTCCAGAAATAATGACCAACTATCAATAAGGATTAATAACCAGATTGGACTTTGGTTAAAGATTCGCATCAACTTTCAAGGCATTGATTTGAGGGCAAGTGTATTTTACTAAAGGGAAGAAAACTCTTAAGGAAACATCCATAATATCATTGAACAAAAAAAAAATAATAATAATAAATAAATAACATTTCAATTTGTTCTCTAGTTGGCCAGTTTACAGTTCAGGACAAAAATGTCACCACAACTTACATCAGGGACAAGACATCCTATTTCTTATGCTACAATTTACATATGCCCTTCACTTGTGTCAGTTTTGACTACACTCCAAGTTACCAAACATCAACAAACAGAGATGTCAGCAAACAAGTAAGTGAATGCATTATACAAAAATCAGAATGATAAAAGATTTTGAAACAGGCTGAACACTGAGAACACTGGCTGAAAAATGCCACTGTGGCAACCCAGTTCAAGTTAACTTTGAAAAATAAAGAAGGAATTGTTTGACAATGTCAGCAATAATCTCCTGAGGAACTCATTAAATCTTTAAAGAGTTAAACCTGCAATTGAGCACTGTATTTCAAGATTGACAAGATTTTACTGAGAGGTATGAACCAAAAAGACTTTTACAGTATAGATGAAACTGATATATTATAATGCTTTTCCCACAAAATCGTTGGTTTTAAAAAGGTCTCAATGCCACGGTTTTAAAAAAGCAAAAGGGTGACTCACTATCTTGTTGAGTAAAAATGCACTAAGGCCACGCTGTTTCAAAAAAAAAAAAAAAAAAAAAAAATGAACACGTCTAAAACTTAGATTTGAATAGCATGCAAAGAAAAATGCTGAGATTAGTAGTAAAATTTTCACTCCACAACTATAAAACTTTAATGAGATTAAGAAATGGGAAAACCTTTCTTAAATAATGCACCACACCATCCAAAAATGTATTCTCAAATGTCCAGTTGGCATATCTGCTGGCTGATTAAAAGCTTTATCGATGGAATTAAAAAAATGAAACATTTATATAAATTTATTAGTTCAAAAAATAAGGTACTTAGACAAAATAAATTAAGGCATTCAAACTAAGGTGAAATCATGTTCAAACAAACCAGATGACTTTACAAGATTATTTTAATCAATATTCTTAAATTATTCCAATAAGCTTTTTAATATTATAAATGCAGTTGCATAAATAAATAAATACTAATTGTTAATGATATTTAATTGGCTCCTTACATATTACTTATAATATTTAAAAAATAAGCATTTCTGTACATTATTTAACTCCAACTTTTGTTATTCCCATAGTAAAATCAATTACTCTAATGAAAGTAATATACCACTTCCCCAAACAACTGATTTTTGTCAGAACATCAGTGGTATCTTAGGGAGGTTTTACAATAATTGGGAAGCTGGAAAAAAATTCCAGATTTTTAATCAGTGGTTAATGTGGGAATGTTATTTTCAAGAGTCACCTATTTGGTGACCCACCAAACCACTGGATTAAATAAGCCATTTTAATTTGCAATATTTTAAATTGTTTTATCCCTTATTTCAGTTATTGATTTTTTTATGTGATAACCTATTTAGAGGTTACCAAGACTGGACATTTTGATCTGATCATTACAGCTTATTTTTCATGTTGCGATAAAAAATGAAATAACCTACCACCCAACCAACTTCTTATGAACCTGCTGGCATTTGTTTACAAGAAACAAACTTGGTACCACAGGAGTCTCCTCTGTTAAAAATTATAGTCATTCCATTTTTGCACACCATGTTTTGCTCGTGGAGGTGTTGCCATTGTGTTAAATAGCAAAGTTCTCTCTAATATCCCCTTGCAGATGTCCCTCAAAACTGTAAACATAAGAATTTCGGTAACTCATGTTGCTATATCTTTCTCCCAACCTGACATGTGTTCTTGGAGAATATTAGCATTAGCATTAGTAGAGGCATACGATGCTAGAAAGCAAGCTTATGCAGCATTAGCCAAAAAAGAAACCAAAAAAAAAAAAAACCTCCCATTTCACCCCTCCATTCGTTCCAAATGCCTGTCCAGCTCAGCTTTAAATTTATTTAGGCTGTCAACTTCCACAACAAAAGATGAAGTCTGTTCCACCAATCAACTACCTGCTGGCTGAAGGCAAATTTCCACACATCTATTCTACAGTCTATTCTACTGTCTTTCCTCAACTTGAAACTGTGCCCCCTCAGGTTCTTAATCTAAGCAAGAGGAAGAATCACATCAGCATTCAGCTTGCTCAAACCATTCAAGGCCTTATACACCTCAATCAGATCACCTCGCAGGCGCCTACTCTCCAGGTGCTGCATTTTGCAGAACTTAAGCCTTTCTTGGTAAGAGCACCCCTTTGTTGCCCTCACCAATCTTGTTGCCCTGCTTTGTACTCTTTATAGCAACTACATCCTTCCTAAAATAAGGCCTCCAGACCTGTACACAGTATACTCTAGGTGTGGCCTGACCATTGCCTTGTATAACGGGATAATCACCACCCTGTCCCTGCTAGCAAAATTCCTATATATCATTGACAAAACTCCATGATCTGCCCTGGCCACCCATCTGCACGGCTCAGCAAACTTCATATTTGACTGCACAATTACCCCCCAGGTCTTTTTCACTTTCCACTTCCCTGAGTGTAGTACCACATGGTTGGTACATTTCTCTTCAGTTATTGCTACCCATATGAAGTACTTTACATTTGTCGATGTTAAACTTCAGTTGCCACTTCTCAGCCCATTTGCCCAACTTATCTAGATCCAGTTGGAGTAGCATACTGCCTTTACTGTCGTTAACAACCTTGCCAACCTTTGTATCATCTGCAAACTTGGACATTAATTGTGATATACCTTCATCAATATTATTGTTGAATACACAAAACAACAATGGGCCCAGGGGAACATTATTGTTTTGTGTAACATTTGTCCACAAACAGCAGTTTCCATTGATTACCACTGTCGGTCATCTCCCACTCACCATCCCTTAATCCATTGCAGCAACTTACCCTTAATGCCATACCTCTCCAATTTGTACAGCAGTCCTCCATGTGCAACAGTATCAAAAGCTTTCCTGAAATCCAAGTATATGATATCAAAATTATTTTTGACATTCAGTTCCTTTATGACCACACCATAGTGTCCAATCAAATTCGTCAGACAAGACCTCCCTTTAACAAACCCATGCTGTGTCTTAACTATTACTGCAGTCTTGTCTAGATGAT